>NW_020449453.1:355793-411274 GCF_003343035.1 Apteryx rowi | reverse complement strand
AGCCCCTCTGGAATCTGGAAAATGCTGCCTGCACCACAGTTTGTCCTTGGGTAATTATTCCGTCCCAGTCACCTTGAGCTCTCATACCACAGCATGCTCTCTCTGCTGAGTTTCATATCTTTATTTTCATACCAAGAAAAACAGATTTAGGGTGAACGGGAACGTTTTGGCAACAACTGTCATCACRTTATCAACACAGAGTTAGTGATGAATAGTTCTGGAGCAAAGAAAATACCATGGGAAGCTCTACTTCATTGGGACAAAAGTACAAGAGCAGATCTAAGAGCTTCCTTCATCACTGACTCAAAAGGAGAAAAATAAGGAAAAGCCCTAATCAAAATATCAAATCTCAATTGCTTGCAACTGTGAATTGACTTGACAGAAAAAACATTAGGCCCCAATCCTGCATTTTACTGAACACAACCGTAGGAGTCGGGCTGTGTAGAGCTGTTTGCAGAGCAGTAGGCATGGTTCTTACAAGTCGCCCCAATTTTAACATGGATCACAACAAAAGCCTAACAGAATATTTTCTGAAATGTGGAGGGTTCTAGCTCCTGACTCAAGATAATATTTCTGAAGTTCCTAAATTAGGCCAGAAATAAAATCTATTTTCTAAAAAGCAATGTAGACATTTAGGATAGTGATTTATTTTAATTAAGAAAGCTGAGAGATRTACACTGTGCATTAGGAAGGACACAGAAAGTGTTACTTTAAAACATGGATTTGAGGAAATACAAATAAAAAGCTTCATGATTTCCAAGTGTTGGGTCTTTTCAGACATATCTGAAATGCACACCTGTGCTACCCTGTGAATAAGTGGCTATGCACTGTTAATGTAATATCGCACTTGTTACAGAACTTCCTTTGTGCACAGGTAAATCTGCCTTCAGTCATGCTCCATCTCAGACAGCTGGGTTTCACCAGATTGAAATATGTAATGTGGGGTTCTTATATTTGTTACACAGTTTGGATTCTGTATCTACCTCACTTTTTAAGTGTTTTATTTTTCCCATAGAAGAGTCCCACCTAAATAAAAGTGGATACAACTCCTTGGTTTTCTATGCTTCTAGTTTATTCTCTGCATTGTTCCACAAAGGTATAGCAATCACATCTATTGTTGTCTGAGCTAAGTGGTACTGAAAGCAGCCTGCTTTTTGTGTGTTCCTGAACCCCACCAAGCTCCTGTGGACAAATTAAGCTCAGTCAGAGTTCATACTGCCTATGTTGCACACCTCCCTTGTGTTAAGGTGGCCCTACCACCACCATTTGGTAATGGATCTCTGGAGAGGGTCTGAGTCATCCTGACTGTCCAGTCAGCAGGGCTGACAGGATAAGCGGAGCCAGGTATAGGATGTCAGGTCCCAGCATGCAGCAGTGAGTGTATCCCCAAATGTGTCCTTGCACATTTATATGCAGGTCTTACCCAGTGTTTTCTCCAAAGGCATAGCAACTGAATCATCTCAGAGCTCGCAGTAAGTAAACAGATGGTCAGCAAGAATATGATACATGATGATATCTATGCATAAAAGTATGCATATTTGAATGTGTGTGCATGCCTCCTTGGAGTGAGAATATAAAGTTTCATTGCCTTTTCTAGGGTTTTGGGAAGTTGTTTTCAGCTTGAATTTAGTGTCAAATAAATCTGGTTTATAGGTCACTTGTGATAGCTTGTGACCAAATTGCATAGAACTGTGAAGCACATACCATCACATATTATATCTTCAAGAACTCCTGGTGCAAGAATAAGGCAAACATTCCAGTTCTGTTGAATCTGTGTTTTGAAGCTCTTGCAACTAAGAAACTTGCTAAAATAAATGAAATGCTGCATATAGCACCTGACACTTCAGTGAATTATGCTAATAGAATGGGTACGTGTAGTTCACCATAGAGGTGTGTCTCATGGTTCTTGTTTACACCTCGGCATCTCATTCACACTTTCTTAAGAGAAGGATCAATCAAAAGTGGGGTGCTAAATAGCATGCTTTAATTAACCAGATTTCAGAAGTTTCTACAAGTCCAAAAAATAGGGAAATTGCATATTGTATGGATATTTTCCTTCTCGACACTACAAAGATCCTGCCCTCCAAGTCTCTCTGTTTTCTTCCCAGTCCTTGCCTCTCCTTTCTGAATCTCTCTCYCTCATTGCTTCCTTTCAATGAGCACCATGAATTCAAGTGTCTCCCACCAGGTGACTTGCCACTTCATCAGCTCCTACCAAACCAGCTCACCATCTTCTCAGGAATGTTTTAAAGAGTTCTCCAGAACCATCTTGCTGAATTTTATTGTCATCAAAAAGCATCATGTTGCTGCTCAAGCACTAACAGGAACATTTTGGCATGGGAGACTGCTGTGAGAGGGCAGGCACAAATGAATAAGAAGCAAGCACACAGTAGTTCAGCAGGACAGCTGAGCCAATCTAGCAGCTCCCTGTTTCCAGCAGCCCCTTCATGATCCAAGTCTTTTGCCCGCATTTGTAGTCCAGGAACCGCAGCCACTCTCACAGACCCCTCTCAGCTCTCTGCACCAGGCTGGATCTGGAGAATAGATGTGGAGGAAGAGAAATGCTGGGGGGGGGGGGGGGAGGGGGCTACAAAGGTGAGACCCAAGGCCCTACTTTTTGCCTTAACTTCGCTACTCCTAGATCTGACCATAGCTTCAGTACCGTTTCTCACTGCAGCTTGTTCACCAAGTCTAAAAGAACCAGAGCTTTTGCCAAAGACTTTATCTCTTTGAAGCTCTGTGATTGGGAGTCATTTTCAGGGATACATGACAAGCTTTTCCAAACAGACCTGAATTTAGCATTTTAGGATTCATAAACTGGAAAGGAAAAGAAAGGCTTCTCTATTTTCTTTTCAGCTCAAATTGCCATGATTGCAACTCTCTCACTATACTCTGCAGCAGAGTTCTTATTCCCAGTTCCTTACTTGTGATGTTTTCATATGTGCTGCCTCTTTTTTTTTGTCAGTCAATAAAGTTAGTGACTAGTCATTGATCTTGCAATATATATAAAAATGCTGCCCTCTTAAAGCAACAGTTCCAGAACAGTCCTTCATGCTAGCCCCAGCATGCCGATGTCAACAAAAATTGATGTGATCCCCTGTTCCAAGGAGAAAATTTACTTCTTCAGTCTTAGAAGGCCACAGTACAAAGTACAACAGTGTACAAGCAAACTCTTGTATATGAAGAAAAAGCCACACATACTCTCTGTATTTTCCACAGACTCTCATGCAGTCTCCTCGTGCTCTGCTCCTCCTTCCTCTTCTGCCTTCTTTCTATAGGCTTCTCTAGACTTTTTATCTGAGGAAAGTGATTGTCAGTTTATTCAAGGCACTTATCATATTTGCAAGAACTAGCACAGATCTCTCACATATTTGGTCTAGGTGCGATAAGAACATTTGTTCTTTATACTTTAGCCCCACTTAAAACCTGTCAAAGACACCAAGTGGTCCTGCAATCTATCATTCACATTTCATTTATGCTGCAGTGCAAGTGAAGTTGGGTGGTTAGCTTCATCAGCCCTTTAAGACCAGATATTATTACAATAGCTGTCCCAGAACAGTCACAGCTCAGAGAGATAGGCAAGATACATATATCATATGACACAATCTGGCCTGTAGAAGAGCAGCTTTGTGCCTCTCCATCAGTCAGAGGTACCCCAAAGACAGTAAAGGTAAGTACTGTAGGTTGAAGCTGAGGCTAGTGCCTCTTAGGCTACATCTGTACCAGTAAATTAAACGGTGCTGGGCTGACTCAGACACAGGCGCTGAACCTTGATCATCTGCACAGATAAATGTCAAGAACTGTTTTGACCCTGGGCAACTTGCGCTCACCCAAACAATTTCCAGGAAGAGTTCATGAGTTAGCACAGGCCAGGGACTCTTCCCATCAGAGCATCTGGCTGCCACCACCCTGGTTTCACAGGGTAATGCATTTAACTGTGTGGATGTGGGCAGTTCAATGCCAGGTGACTTCAGTGGCGGGGAGCTGGGTGTGTTTGATTTACTAATATAGATGTAGCCTTACTGTCTAACAACTTCCTGTGAAGTTGAAAGAGGAAACTTCTGAAGGAGCCCAGCTGGTTCCCATGCCCTGAATCTTCTCTCTGTTAGCTCTGAAAAGCCAGTCTGAATTCTCTGCTAAGGTCTTCAATAACATTGAATAAAAAGGGGATGAGAAGCTACAAAGCAGGCACAATTCTCCAACTTCCAGATTATCAGCTCCAGATCCATCTGCACAGGAAAAAAATATATGCCCAGGTTTCCTTTAATAGATTATGCAGTCTAGTTGGTCACATTTATCACATGGGCTAATGAAAGATTTACTGTCCATAATTAGTCAACCTTAGGCATGAATATTTAGCCCTTATACTGCATTTTTCATTTTCAAAGTGCTTTTCAAACATTACCTAATTAAATATCAGGAACAATTATTTCCAAAGTTACTTTACAGGCACTTTTAAAAAATGAAATAAGCACATTTTAGCATGTATATGGGGATTTTTTTTTTAAACAGAATAGCTTTATTCACAATCCACTGAAGGAATGAAAGCAGTAATAGGATGGAGATTTCCAAACACAGCAAAGTCACAGGCAGTTAGTTCTGTTCCTATTCACACAAAAGCCAGTAACACTGCTTCATTTCTAAAACTTTTCTCTACCTCACATTTTTATTTTGGCTCTGAGAGGCCTCTTTCTTTTTTGTTGAAGAATTGCAAAATTGGGATAAGGGAGAATTAGTTTCTTTGCAAGTTCAGGTGCCACCACTGGACCTGGGGCTCTGATTCACACACTCGGCAGTAACTCATGAGGTCACTCCTGTAAGTCTCACCTCATCTCTTTCACAGAGGTAGCAGAACGAGCCACATGTTCACGCAGCAGGTGCATTATCACCAGCGAGGTCAATCCAAGGCATGATATTTGCTCACTGAAAACTTTTTCTAGTATCCTGCCCTGATGATTAGAAATACAGTCAGTGTTGGCAATTTTTGACAGTCTCTAAGGAGAAAGCTGGTTGTGGTGGCCCATGCCTGTAATCCCAGCTACTCAGGAGGCAGGCAGGTCCCCTGAGCTCTGGGCTGTGGTGTGCATTGCCAGTCAGGTTTCTGCACTACGTTTGACATCTGTGAGATGATCCTGAAAGTGCTCTGGGACACCAGGTTGCCTAAGGAGGGGGGAACCAGCCTGGGTCAGAAACAGAGCAGCACTGTAATCCCACAGGCCAGTTTACCTAGTAATGTGTACTGAAAGTGTTGGTGGCTTAAATTAGTAGGCTAGTTGACCATGGATTTTGACTGAAGAGTGGGGACACATTCCGTCCTGGCATCTCTACTATAGAGACACTCAGAGGTAAGGAGCAGAATGCTGAGGTGATGTGTTAAAGGTATCATGAATCAGGGTTTTGAGAGCTTAACAGCAAGTTCTTATTCTTGCCAGATTCCTTCTCGCATGAATAGCGAAAATAAGATTAACACTGCATAAATAAGCAAACAAGAAAGTGCTGGTTCTATAGGACAGAAAGTGTGRTCTTTTCTCTGAAGAGATAAATAAAATCAAGTTACAAAATATTCTTCATTAAACATTATGAGTTTATGGATCTGTCAATATGACCCAGTATAGGTCTGGGCAGAGATACCTTAACTAGCTCTAAATAAGCCAGCTCCACTACTGGAAGCAATATAGTCAGGCTAAAACAGTATTCTGTACCAGCTCATTAGCCCTGCTGCAAAGTCAGCTATATTAACTCAGATAGTGCATCATACTAATGTCGCTTTGCTTCTTCTGGGGCCCAGGCGGGTTCATTCAGCATGGCTAACTCAGTGCAGCACTTACCTGAGCTCTCCAGGTACACATCAAGGCAGGGGACAGCAACCTTTCAAGGATGGTGTGTACCAGATGGTATCTTTCTTTCCCAGATTAGAGGTTAAACATGCTGGTAGGAACGCTGTGGGATCCATGAGAGGCTGCCTCTTACAGAAACAATATGCTACCATTTTCTATCATCATTAAGTTGCATCTTTACGCAGCAGAAGCTCCCACTGTTTTCAGAACTCAGAGACAGCCAGAAGGTGGGAGCCACCAACGTCTCTCTCCAGATGGCACAGCCCCAAAACCAGCTCTGTGCTAGCCCTACTGGTGTTTTTAGAAATTGACCTCCATGCAGCCACTGGTTTYGGTGCCCCAGATTGTAAAGAGACTGTAAGAGACACAGGAATTCAAAAAAGTTCTGCAAGACTGAAACTTAAGGCTAAGACTTTTCTACGCATATCCTTGAGTCATTTGCTTGGGCACAGCTGCTTTACAGGGAAATTGCAAAATGTGTTTTGCCTTAGAAGTAGGCAATCCTATCTTCAGTTCTCATTGACATAATTCAAGAGTCTTTCATAGGAGTGGTAAAAATTGGGCATGTGTTAGATTGTTGACCTACGTGCCTCAGTTCCCCAGCTGTGAAATGGGAACAATCTTTCCAGCAGGAACACTGCCGAGAGAATTTCATTCCTGCTTATAAAACACCACCACAGTGAAGCGATAATAAGAGATATAGACATATTAGTTTTACCAAACTATTTAAAATATTCAGAGTGGGAAAAATGGGTTAAATCTTCCTTTTGTTTGTACTAGTGTAAATGAGAGAAATTGCATTGAACACAACTCACTTTTTATAGAAAACCTAACTGAAATCAGTCTCTGTGTCTTTCCATGCACTTAAAATGGATAACGGGAATTTTTCTGATCCTACTCACAGCTAAGCTACATTGACCTTATGTCAGAGGACCCATTCATGGAGCACTTTTGTTTTGCAGTTTAGCTGGTTTCAAGGCTCACACAAAGGCCTTGCATGTTTTGATTTGTTTATCTCAGTATCCCCCCTTGGAGAGAGCAACTTGGAGGTTGCATGAGTCTCAGTTTGATAACAATGCCATAAAATAATTTCTGAAACTGTTTTAGAAGCCAAAGCATCAGATATTTTGACATTTAGTCATAATTATGCAGAAAACAAGATAGAAAATGAATTGCATCTACCTGGGTGTGGAGAAGATTTCTGGTGTAAGCTTGCCTCATATTCCTGTATGTTTTTCTTACCTTCCTTATAGGCATAACTATTCCAGAAAAACTACATAGTGTAGATGCGGCTAAAGGCTACACTTCACTGATCACAACTGATTGTGTTACAACGTCTTTCCCTCTAAGGTGGAGGCTACTCAGCTCAGCACCCCTCAGCAGGGACATGATGACTGACAAAGAGTGCTTTCCCAGTCCACTGCAAATGTCAAGTATAATGTGTTAGTTGAACCACCAGACTAGATCAGGCTTCAGCAATGACTGAATCTTAACTATTCTAACTTTCCCTTTCCTAATATCATGTGTTTTACAAGAACCATGACAATCCTCCTGGATTTGTTTGTAAACAGGCCTGACAGACTAAGATGGCTCATTTTGAGCCACTGTATGAAAATGGGGCCCAAGAGAGTATCATCCAGTAGCAGGCCAGTAGCTATGCTTCTAATCACTTCAGAAGAAATCTGTTTTCCCGTAAGTGAACCCTTCAGGATCCCCCCACCTATAGGTCTATGTCCAAAAACAGATGATGGGACAGGGGGACCTCAGGCTGGATCCATATGGCAGTTGTTATGTCCTGTTTCCGAGAGGATAGAAAAGTCAAACTTTCTTTTTCTTTTGATTTAACAGGTTAGGTGATGCCTGAGGTCCAAAATGAGACTGAACTGATCATCTTTTTCTACACTCACTTCCACTCCAGCATGAGTTTGGCAGGCAATATTCTTACATGAAGCCAGTCAGATATTTACACTTTGTACAGTTTGATTTCTGAAACAACATARCTTCAGATCAAGTACTGTGTAACCTTTATTCTAGCTCTAGTATCTCCCATTCATAGCAGTGATGGAAAGAAACTAGAACTGAAGTGAATATGAATGCAAAAGGCAAAATGATAACTGTAATGGTACCTCTCTGGAATAGGTATCTCATGAAACACCAGAGGTAGTGTGCCAAGTATTGCCATACGTTATTAAGCAACTAAAATTTCCCAGGTTTTCCCATAAACAATAGCATTAGTATGTATTTCTGGTAATTTACAAGATATCATACTATAAATGGTCACTAGTTACGATATACAATCCTCTCACCAAGGAGGCTAGGATACTTTTCATCTGCCAAGAATTCTGGACTAGTCAGTATTTCCATGGGAGCTGCTTAACAGCTGTCCATTACTGCATGTCACATTTTGTTACTCTACTCCTAAAGAATCATCCTCTGATTAAGAAGGATAGAAAAATAAGTTGTTATTAAAAGAGACCCAAAGGATCCTGTCCATATCATGAAGCAATGGTTTTAAACTTTCCAAAACAGTTAAAGTATAAATCTTCCAACAGCTATAGGAATTGCATAAAAAAGAGTACAGGAATGCAAGCAAGAAGACATATGCATCCAAGAAGACAAAAAATTGTTACAATGCTGTTTCAAATAGCCACTTTTTTGTTTTATTTTATGACTAGCTGGGATTTTTTTCTCAGCTAGTCCAAGTCAGAAAGAAAAGAATGAAGAGAGAAACATGAAGTCAAAAAATATCCTTCTCTAGCAGAGGTTACTGTAATAGTATGACATGAAATGACTAATAGGGATTGCTGAACCAATACATGAGATTGTTCTAAAATTAAAAATAATGTGTACTTTGTTTTACACTTTCCATGATATTTTTTCCTTATGTTAAAAAAAGAAAAAGAAATAAAAATAGGAAGAAGAATTCCAGCTGGGGATGAAACCTACAGAGCCCCGCAAGCAATTTGAATAATTATAGACTTAGATAAATTGTAGTAAAGCCATTTGTTTCAAAAGTTCTACAACCAATAACTAAACCAACAACAGCCTTTCAGTATAAGAGATCTGTTGCTGGCTTCAGGATTAAGCGCACTGAGCTGCAGCTAGTCATTGGCTAGCCATACACTGTGTAATGAAAAAAACCTTTCCTCCATAAAGRCTGAGATTTCCACACTTCACATACTAGCAAAAAGTGGTATGCATTTGTTTGCCATGTGTACTCAGAAAATAGTGAAGGTACTTTTCTGAAATATCAAAGGCAGTCCTGGTTTTTGTCTGGTATATTCTTTAATTTCCAGAATGTGAGTTGTCCTGTCACCAATCAGTGACAATCCCAGTAATAAACTAATTCTCATAAGTGACCCAATTTATCTTATGAGACTACAAAAGTAGAGGCAGGAGGAAATCTTATATTCATGTTAATGAGGGCCAGGATATCCTTAGCATCCTTGTTTAAAATTTCCCCTCCCACCCTGTTCTTACTGTGTTTGCACCAGCTGGTGACTGCAGGTACCAGGTATCATGCCAAATGTTGGAGCCTTTGCCTTTTCCACAGATGTAAGGTAATGATGTATGGCAAAGCTTCATGTTCAGGGTACCATGAGAATTATTGTGAAGTCTGCTTTATCATTCTTATATGGACAAGACTCATGTAAAAATCCACAATTATGCAGTGATTTCTAGGTCCACTTAGATGCTACAGGGCTCAGCGCAGCTCAGTTTTGCCATAGGGTCTGCCAAACAGTCCTCTTATGGAAGATAGGGAAAGAAATGAAGACATGAGGATTTGATCCACTCACTCGAGTGCTGAGAAGAGGCTTGCATGTGCCAAATATACTAGGGACATCAAATTGTTTAATTAAGCTAAAGGAGACTGGGGAAAACAATGGTACTTCTAGTCAAACTTGTACACAATGTAATGGTTCCATGCGCTACAAACAAACCACAGGTATGTTATAGAAATCACATTGCCACAGCTACAAGTGAACTCTCAGCAAAAGTGGTCCTCCTTATCCTTGCCACTAGCAGAGGCGGACATTTATTTTCTTTCTGTATCTCATTGCATATGCAAACATACATATGTGCACAGCTAGTACATCTAAGCAATGTGTTCAACACTTTCTCACTGTACATGCAGTCAATTCGGTATTCGCCTGTGGCTGCCAGGATCATCACTGAAGTTTGGCTGCCCTCCCCGAAGTCCTGCTGCTTTGGAGGTCTCCACTATTGTACATAAGACGGTTGGGGCAAGGGAACAGATGCTTCTGCAAGGTCCTTTTATCTGGTGGAATGGAAGTGCTGCACAAGTAAATGTATACATACCTGTGAGAGCATTTTCAAATTGTGGTGAGGGTAAAATGCATGATTTCACTTTTCACAGTCAAATTTCTTCTTTCATAGAAGAAAAATAATAGGGTGAAAACTAAATAATAAAATTAAGAAAYTGGGCAACACAGTCGAAGATCTAACTCAATAGAAGTAGAATGTGCCAGTGCAGGAACAATTTACTTGTGTAGGTTGATGGCTTCTTTTGTCATCTGAAATTGGGCATTATTATGACTAACTCAGTGAGGAACTCTGTTTTCAGCAGTGATCAGAACAGCAAAATCAACTACTTGAACTGCTTAACTTTAAAAGGCAGATCTTGGAGACGTCTTAGGAGACTGGAGAAAAGCAAGTACAGCACCACTTTCAGGGTGGGAGAGAAGGAAGCTAGAACCAGGTGGTTATAACATTTCCTATCCTTCTTCTGCTCCTGGAAAGAGGGAAGACACCCTCACATGGCAGTGCAGCCATGACCTGTAATAACAGAATGCTCTGAACACTGTATTTTTGCTGCATTCCTGAAATGAAGAGTTCAACAAGAGGAGCATGGACAAAATTGCAAAATCTGTAGAAGAAATGAATGTAGTAGAAAGAGGGAGATGTGATATACTTGAATTTCAGTAGTGGATAGGTGCAGACCTCTTATGCAGTAGAGGAAGGCTGAGAAGTTTATTGACTTCTCAGTAGTACCATCCAAGCCTCTAAGATGCCAGGAACAATTCAGAGATGACAATAGTGCTAAACAAAGGGCAATTTTAGGTGGGAGCTGGACTGGCATCTAGAGCTAGCATCCTCTAATCTGAGAGACTGTCCCTTCTCCAATAGTTTCTCAGCAACTGCAAAACTCAGAGATGTCAAAGGCATAGACACCCATCCATGCAAAGTGGATATAGCTAGTTAACATAACTTCAGGAATTGATATCCTGCATGAATTTCCCCTTTTCACACTGTGCAGCCTTTCAGGTGTCTCTCTTTCCCAGGCTGTACCTGTGGATGATGAGGGCATGTGCACTTTATATTATCAGCTTTAAAGCTCTGGTTTAACACAGCCAAGGGAACTACTTACCTGCTTAGAGTTAAATGCATGCATTCCTGGACCAGGGCCAAAGTCATCATGTTCAGATCTATGTGCTGTATATTATCAATAGTATATTGACATATTGGAGGAAGGCCAGGAGAGGCAGATCTTTTTGACTTTGTTAACAGGAATGATTTAAGACGGAGAAAGATAAAAGTATAAAGTTTGAGTAACAGAGGAGTAAGGAATGAAGACAGAATAGCAAAGATTAATGTTTCTTTAAGGTGGGATTTGGGATAAAACAGAAGGTAGAGTAGAAAACAGAGGACCACTAAAAAGAAATAAGATGTCTGTCAATGCAATGTATTTAAATATAGGCTAAACTCACAAAGCCTGGACAAAAGTATGTAAACAGAGAATAAGAAACAATGGCAGTAGCCAGACCAGATGATTTAACAGAGCTCTTCTGCCTCCAACTTCTATGACTGTATGAACTTCCTCTAATGTTATTAATTGATAGTACAGTCTCATCATCCATCCAGAGTGTCCATATTTGCAACACCAGACAGGGAGTAGCAAAATATTACTGACAAAAATCACATACCTCAGAAATCTCTGTGAGAAAGGACGTAAAGGGAAATAAATAACAGCTGAAATACTACTGATTACAAACTGAATATTAGGCAGGAGACCAGTATACATTTCTTAGGAAGAAACAGATAGTAGAGGCAGGAAAAAAAATAGAAATTAGAGTTGGAATTGAAAAAGATGGGCCACTAACGCATCCCTGTGTCAGTGAAATTTTCTTCTCTAGAAGGGAAAGTGATCATCATAGTGATGAATGTGATATTAAAATAGAGATTTGATAGTTTTCCAATGTTTTGTCCAATCCACTTTTAATAATTTGTGATACTTTTTCCTTTGTGAACCTGTTCTTCTACATCATTATAGACAATTTCTAGTTATACTCAGACAACATTTTCTACTGCTTACCTTCATCCTGTTATTCCTAGTAGCAATTCTCTGAAAAACCCTAAATAATGTGTCTGTCCTTGCTGTTCACATGATTCATGATTTGAATGTTCATCATGATTTGAAATTTAATTTAATTTAGGCAAGCTATATAAATTTGATTCTTTTAATCTTCTATCATAAATCAATTCTTTTTATCTCTTCATGATGTTAGATCTTCCTTGGTTTATCTGCAATTTCACTGACATCATGAGGTGTCCAGAAAACAATGCATGATTCTATGTATGCCCTCATTCCTGCCAAAAGTTGTAGAGTCTCTGAATAAAGCGAAACACCACAAAAGATTGCTGCCTTTTAACAATGGATTAAGACATGTTCCAGTTCTCCTCCAGAAATCAGAATTTCAACTACTTTCTATGTTTCCATGGTGTAAAAATGATTTGACTGCATTGTAATCATTTAAGACATTTTTGAGCTATACTGATGATACTGCCGGAAGACTTTTTCCCCAAGTGTCAGTGTTGAATTTGCTGCTCATAGTCCTGTATCCTGTACATGGTTGCTGTATAAGCACAACTTGCTAATTAAGGGAAAATCTTCACAAAAGTCGTAGGCCCAGCCTTGCTAGAAACTGGACACTTCCCTTACTGGGCACACTGGATTTTCAGGCAGACTAGTAAGCAGTGCTTTCTTTGTTCTCTAAACAGAGGGAGCCTGGGGCAGACTCTCCTGCTTATTCTGAAGACAGCTCTGTTTTTTGAAACCTTCCTCTGAATCATCTACATAGAAAAAATCCCCAAACACCTGTTTGGCTTTAAATACGTGAATAGAGCAGTGCCCTCAATGGGAAAATCCAGATGCTTAAATTTGACTATACATTAAATTGCCTTTTTAAATCAGGGCCTAAAGACAAAGGAAACAGTTCATAAAGTGTATCAACAGCAGAGAGCCATTGACTGAAATTAACTCAAACATTTTAGCCTGGCTATTTATTTATCTTAATATTCACACAGAACTGTAAGTCCTGCAGTGAGAATTACTGCAATATTATGATATGCAAGAATAGCCTCCTGATACTTTCTGCATCTAAAAGTGGGAATCTCATAAGGAAATTTGATCTTGAAAGATTTTTAGTCTGATTTCTAGACCAAAGTACTCTGTTGTGCTTTTGGGTCAACTTCCAGATTTTTGGATACCTCCTTCCAAGGTTTGCCAACCACTGTTAATGTAATGATCACAGTTTTAGTTTTAAGCATTTACTAAAAAGAAAAAGAAGAAAATGAAAGAATTTTCCTGGAGGGGAGGGGAAAAAAAAAAAAACAAAACAAAAAAAACAGCTCCACAGATTCACCAGCATCAGTTAGTTTATAGCAGGGAAACCCAAATATTTTTCATGTTGCCCTTAATTCCTCAGCCACAGCTGTCATTTCCCTACCACTCCCCATCGGTTTCACACTGAGGTTGTATTATAAGACTGAGTGGGGACGTGCAAATCAGGCAAACATCCCTGGAAAAATGCTTGGCAAATCTGGCTTTTCAGTTTTATATTCACTTGCCAATAAATATTCCCTCATCCCCCAAGCCCTCCCTCTGCCATGCCTAATTTAATTTCAAAAGTCAGAAGCTTAACAGGGACATAAGCTTTCTAAACATGCTGTCATCTAACAAGGAATGTGAATTCAAACCTTATAATTATGATTTTCTTTAGGTGCAGAAAAAGGCTGCTCAATCTTCTAGATATTCTTGTCCCCAAGTGCTAATACAATGACAGGCTTTACATGGCTTGTGGGGACACTTTCCCCAAAAAAACAAATATCAGGGTTTTTCACAACCCTGCCTTGCCAATGAGACATGAGGCTTTTGTCTCCGATGCCAGTGGTTCTGAGTTGTATAAATATTCCACATTTCAATGCAGCAGGAAGCTGAATGACTCTGTAGTGAGCTCAGGGCAAATGAGAGTTACTGACCTGCCATTTCTGTAGCTCTGTTATTTTATCTCTCAAAGGGGACTTGCATACACTGAATTTTCAGTTTTTAACTAAAAATAAATCATTCACTCTCAAAGACATTCCCTTTGCAGCTTCCATTTATTCAAGTCTTTAGGACCTTCAGGAAACACATTTTATGAGTGTGAATACATATGTGCATGTTTGGGAGAGAAGAAGGGAAATGACAAAGCTATCACTAATTTTAATCACTAATTTTGAAATGGTTGGTGAGACCGGACTATCCTCTTTAAACAAAAGCATTTTACGCTTTTTTTCCCTTCTGCTGAGGAATTCTTGCTTAAAGTAAGACTTAAAGATTTGCCAATAGCCCACAGTAAATACTTTTTTTTTTTCTTTTTGTACTACCATGATGACTGGCCTTCTTTCCCCTTCAGTAATCACTGTCTAAAAAAAGAAAACCTCCAGGAGCACTTCGCTTCTGTCCCTTCCCCCTGGCAGAATGCCCAGCCTCAGTATGATGCTTTAAACCCTTCCCCCGACAGATACAAGGTTTCCACCACATTATTATCCTGCACAGTACAAGGGGGGAGGCAGGGCTGTGGGATATGATACCATTCATGCAGACCTACACTGAGACAGCTCTTTAGAGTATCCAATGCTTTCCATTTTACACATGTGCATGCATGTGACGCATATATGCACATATATATATATATATGCATATATATACCCATGCAACAGAAATCTTTCGGTGTAGCAAATTTCATAGTTGCCTTGGGTAAGAGGACTCTGCCACAAGGAAAACATAATGAATATACAATGAGTTCAGACTGCCAGGCAGTCTAAAATGCATGTGTATGTATCATGTGCACAAGTTAGTGCTCTGTTTTAATGGAAATTCAGTAGTAATTCCAGTAGGCTGAGAATCACAGCCAAAAAAGGAACAATAAAGAGTCTTTCTATTGTTGTGCAATGGGCAAGTTCTCAAGTAAACATTCCAGGTCAGATACTACATTTGTTGCACAATGAAGCTGATGGGAATTGTGATGTACAAGAATTCAGGATCATATCCTGGATAAACAGTGCTGTCATCCTCTCTAGCAGTTCTGCATATAGGTGACCAGCAGATGAAGGCTGCATTATTCAGGACATTTGGATGGAAAAATTAAAGTCAGATTTACTGCAAGGAATCCTTTCAGTGCTGTAGCTTTATCAGTCACCCAGAGAATCAATATGTTTTTGCTCTATCACTTTTACTGCTGCAGTAAGGCAAAGATCTTTTGTGATAAACTGTGGTTTATTTTTTCATTCTTGTTCCCAAGTGAGCAGTCCACACAAGTCATTCAAAGCTAAGTGTCTTGCTTGCTTCCTTGCAGCCCAGTTCTAGTTTTCTGGGCATTAGCTCAAAGAAATTGCCCAGAAAAGCTAAATAAGACTGTGTTCTCCTTGAGCGGAAGGTAATAACATAAAACAATTTAGTCTGATACCTTTATTTTTTTTTACTTGCTCATTGCACAGTTTCAGTGGAAACCAAAATAAATACAGACACAAGTGTATCTATCTAGAATTAAAATAACCTGTGAAATGTCACTGGATGAGTAGATACAGTTATACTGTTTATCCAGGGAAACACTGAGCTGTGGTCAGTGACACCAAATGTTCAGAAGCAGCACTGGATTAAACTGTTCCTGCCCCCCCACACACACACACACTCCCCGATGCTTGTTCCTGTTTCCGTCACCACATCTATTTGTGAGGTTGCACTGCGAACCATAGCAGGAAACTGATCCAATTAAAAAATAAAATAAAATAAAATAAAATAAAATAAAATAAAATAAAATAAAAAAACAATAGAGATGGGAGCAGAGAGGCAAAAACAACTGCTGAGGCCAGAACTGCCACTGTTTTTTATCATCAAATCACTGTCTTAGGCTACATTTCCACGTGGCTTTTAGATGCAGCATAAGATACTGTCATGTTACACAATGTGTCTCCTTCCACAAACAGCTACATCCCCTCCATTTGTGCCAACTTAACTGCTTGCACGGTTGTACCCTAAGCTGGATCTAAGAACGGATCTGCCTTGAAAGGTTGTTTTTTTAAGGGTTTGGGATTTCCTGGAAAGAAGGTGCTGGGGTCAGGGTTGGTTTGGTTTTTAAATGGATCACTTGATAGACCTGGCTGAGAGTGCAGCGCTGCAAGCGAAAGGAGCAACGCCTGCTCAGGGGAAGGAAAGCGAGCCGGGAGCTGAGGGCAAGGTGGGAGACAGAGCTTCCACCCACTGAGCGCTCCTGAGCAACCCCAGCCTCAACGTGCACTTTCAGGGAGCACATGCACACACTGACTTACAGGCACCATGTGCTCAATGAAGTTGAACACCATCATTTTGCTGTGCACATGAACCAAGCCCTTAAGAGACCTTGTACACAGGCAAACCTGCCGCTGTGTTCAGTTTCCACCATTATTAGGACATGATCGATAGCGCAACTAAAGCTTGAACTTCGGGATAGCTGGGAAACTGCTGCATACAGCAAAAGTGCTTTTCAAGTCATTTATCAGAGCCTTGGGGCTGAGCCAATTAGCAAACCAGGTGAGAAACCTGACCACACCTTTTGCATTTTGGGCCAAGTGCATTCAGATGCCTGTGTAAGGTGAGGATATAAAACTAAATGTTGACACTGCCTTCAGTCAATCAAATCTTGTAGTTAAATAAGAAGGATGCCTTGGCCAAGACCTAGTCGACCCAGATTTCAAGACTGTGCAAATACTGTAATCCTGTTTATCTGCTACCTCTCTCAGGGAAAAGCAAATCCTCAGTGGATTCTCAAAGCCCTTCCTCTGTTTGTAAGAATTACATTTAGCCACCTAAAGAGCAGAGACAAAGCCAGTTCTATGGCTAGTTACCAACAGCTTGAATTCCAAATATCAAATACTTGCAGCAAACTGCTTGCAACAGGATGTGAGAGAGGAGACAGTGGCAAGAAATTTTAAAAATGAATGCATTTGGGGAAAAAAAAAGGGGGGCCTGCTCTCACACATTCTGAGAGCAAAGGAAAAAACTAAATTCCCTGTATAAGCGATCAGCTCAAAGAGGGTATAACATTAGTTAGAGATCCCAGTCCCTCTAAAGCAGATGTGAGGCAGAACAGGGTTACAATTACAGGGACTCACATATCCACAGAAACAAATGTCTAGTCATAAGTAGCGTTCATTATCTTCACTGTAAATCTAGTATTTATTTAAACATGAAGTTTTTCATTGTTATAACTACTATTGCTACTACAGATTCTAACCATGTGAAACAACATTGACTAAGCAGAGAAAGAAGGAGCTATGAAATTAAGACCAGCAACAAAGTGATCCATGTACCACTAAAATGTGCAAAAGTTAAGACTGAACCCTTTTGCAAGAGAATTACATCAGGAATGTGAAATAAAAGTTCTCCCTCATCTGTAGTAAAATCTCCCTCATGTAGCCTGCCTGCCATTAAGTACCCAGCACAGAGCTGGGGGAAGCATGCTGAATATGTCTCCTCCTCCAGTGGGAATGTGTGCACATTTAGCAGGCCTTCAGGCAAGGAGGGAGGGGAGACAGGAGACCAAAAAATTCAAGTCAGTTCCTCTTGCTTCAAAATCCTGAGCATTGTCCCATTCTTCCATAATAAACAGTGCTTGTAGCTACTTCCGTAAAATGCAGATGTGAAATATCCTTTTTTTGCCTTTTTTCTTTTCAGGACTCAGAAGGGTCCAGCAAACCAATGTAATGCTAGCCTGTTTTAGACTGTGCAAAGCATGTTTACCAAGGCTGAAAGGAATTTAGTACATACTCCCTCCCCCAGGATCTGCAGGGCCTGAGAAGGGCTGGACCACTCAGGGGAAGAACCAGAGAAGTTAAGAAAGAGAACTATTACGGAGACAACTTTGTCTAACATACCTCCTTTTATTTTCTTCTTTAACGGCTGGGCACACTAAAAGCACATTTTTCATTTAAATTAGTTCCCTGGATAAATTGCCATTGTTGCTTTAAAAATAAATGGTTTTGTTAAGATTCCCCCTCCCCCCCTCCAAAAAAAAAAAGGTGCAGACAGGGAATAGATTTCCTTTTAATCGTTGATCTGTTGTGGAGTGCACTTTTTTTTTTTTTTTTAACCCAAACCATTTAAGTCATTTGGTTAGTGCTGCAGCCACAAAATCAGTGATATCAGTGAAACTGAAAAGTGCCACGAAGTGAGGCAGGGGTGCTAACAAATAGCCAGGGGCATGAAACAGGAAAAATGCGACTCAATCTCAGTAGACCAGATGAATCTCCCTTCAGAAGTGCTTGTCTCCATCAATTATAGATGGAGCCCGGCCAATCAGCCAAGATTAGACACCTGATTCTTCGCTGCCTGGCAGCTAGAAGCAGTAGTTGAGGGTAAGAGAAGTGGTAGTTTTAGGAGTCATTTCAAAATTTTACACATCTAAGGAACACAGTAGCTCAGATACAGATGTTCTACATGACCTTGATCTCATAAGGCACTGTGCCTTTCTGTTCTCCTGAAGACAGGGGATTCAGTGTCCAGAAAACGCTCTGCATCTTTGCAACATCAGATCCTGAATCTCAACAGGGAAAAAAAAAATCTGAATTTTGCAGTCATACCAGAGCTCTTTTTAACTTAATACAAACTTCACATATGCAAACTGAAACTTGTTTGCATGGCAGAGGTTAATTTATTACAGGCTGGAATACTATGTTCTGTGTTCGGTAAATTTTTGCTTCAGCTGTCCACGAGATATTTTCCAAGGGTATAAATTAGACTCTGCTCTTGTATTAGGATCTAGTGGACAGATATCCTAAGACCATCAGATTCTCACTGACTCATTTAAATGGGTGTCCACACTGGTACAGAATTTGGTCTGCCTAGCTGTGTGTATATATTTTGACTTAGTCTCAGTCCCAGCACTAGCTATGCATTTGCATACAGTTATGACTGATTCATCAGATGAGCTATTCATGCTTTACCTGAAAGGAAATTTGTTATAAAGTCAAGCACCATTATGTTGTGTTTGACTATAGCAGTGGCAGGGTGCTAAGACATGTGAAGTGTGTTTGCTTGCAGGTGTTCATATTACTTTAACCACTTGGCCTGCCTGTTAGGATGGGATTCAGCCTAAAAATTACTGTACATTCCTTTAGGGAGAGAAATAGGTTTTTCATCTGCTCTATTTTAGACACCTACCTTAAAATGAGATGAATCACTTTCTGAAAGTGTCTTTATCTCTCCATGAAGTGTACAGAGTGTCTTAGACTACTGTTAGACCATAAGTTAGAAAAGAAGAAGCCTTCCACTACCATTGCTTTTTACTATTGAAGCACACTATTGTGAACACTCCATCTAAATAATTGTATTTATACAACAGCTACAAATTGCTATAACTCTTATTACAAGCTTACCACAATTCCCCCAAGTGAATCATCATCATCTCAAGATTAACTTCAGTACTGCACAGTAACTGTACCCAAGTCTAGTGGTAATTTGTGCTTTCCCCAATTTGTGCTTTTATCATATTCTCAACAGCTTCCTTTCTGTAGGTTCACATTTACTGGCCATAGTAAATGAGCATGATATATTTAACTATGGAGGAATAAATAATGCATAAAAAGCCTTTTTGTGACTACTCAAATCATATTTTCAACAGATGTACACAAAGTCACATTCACGCAGTCCTTCTTTCTTCACTTTCACTGTAACATACATGAAATACTCACAGAAAACACAATGTGAGGTTGTACACTGGAATTCCCTCTGAACTTCTTAATTTTGCTGCCTGCTGCCAGTAGGAATAACGCTGCTGTGAGTTTTCTTCATCAGAGCTAAAAAACAGAAACAATATTATATATATCAAGAATTACAGTTGGCAGGCACCAAACAAAGCACAAATTAACACAAGCCATGGAGCTTAAAATATGATCAGCTTGAGTCATTTCAAGACAGTAAATCCACAAATTACATGCCCAAACAGTTCTTAGCACAGTGGGGCAATAATGTTAGTTGGGATCCCTATATGCTTTCACCATCTAAAAAATACGAATGGTAACGATAGCCAGAAGGATAGGATATTTTGTTCACAGATATTCTGTTAACAGAAACCAAGGAATCTTATTGGTACCAGCAGTGATATTAACTATTTGCTCAGTGGTATTTATAGAATAACGCCCTAAGGACCTCTAAAAAAACCCCATTTTTGAAAATAAAAGGATTTCATTTCCTTTTAAGTCCATTAATGTTTTCTAGTTCACTATCTATCCTTTTAATCTGAAAACCCTTTTTCCAGCCATTACAGCTTAAATGTGCAAAGACAGAAAACAAGTGGCTCTTTTGCACTGCTCCTAGAACAACAAACAAAAACGGGAACCAGGGGAGGCTGCCACCTCAGTAATAAGCATGTGCAACCTTTTGTTGGGTTAATAATAGTCAAGCATGCAAAACCTGTCAAAAAAAGCTGAAGGTCTCTTCTCTGCGACACTCTGAGGTCTTGGAGGTTTGTACTCTTTCTGTTTCAGTGTGACATGCATTGTCTTTTTTGGCACTGTGATTATCTTTGCCTCATTGTCTGCCGCAGGAAAAGATATCATTTACGGTGCCACCTTTGTGACTCTTTAGGTATCAGATAACCTGCTTAATGCTGGCTTTCCAGATGTTGAGAAATCAGGACTTTACAGCCATGTGGGACATTTGTGGCAGTGCATCCACTCTCAGAAAGGTTTTTTTCCCCTTCCCCTCTCATAGTACATCAGCTTTACTGAAAAACATGCCAGTTAGACAAGAGAAGGCAAAAGTAGCACAGCTGTTATTTCACTGTTTGTGTTCTTTTTTCCTCTCACCCTCTCCAGAGATCCCCTGCCTTAGTTTTTCTCCATCATTGCACCAGATTTATTGCTCCAGTAAATTTCTGCAAAAGGAGTAAAAGAAGGTACTTGAAGACCCTGGGGACTACCAGCATGCCACGCCCTGCCTGCTCGGCACAGCGTCGTAACAAAAGTGTTATGGAGGGTTCAATTCTTTTGCCAGCGCTAAGCCAGAGCCAGCAGTGAGTAATGGAGGGGGTGGGGAAAAGGCAGGAAGGAAGAGTACGTGCATTGGAAGGGCAAGATGGAAGAAACCTCTGGAAAGAAAAGGGAAGCAGGGCTGGGAATATTCTTGGCCCCCAGGAGGTGTGGATAGCAGGAGGAGGAGCAAAGGAGTGAGGCAAGGGCTTGCAGCGCTGCTGTTTAACAGCATGCACATAAGGGGCCTGCTCACTGCTGGGGGATAGAAGGGGGCTATCCCATCCCTTACATCCTTTTGTTTGACATTGATTTCAAGCGAAGCATTCTTTCTCTCTTTTTTCAGATGTTATTTAGCTTGGCTGTGTGCTGTAGTTGAATACAGTGCATGATGATTTTACCTCTTTTGCCACACTAATTTGCACACTGAAAGGAGGAGAGGTGTAGAGATCATGTGAGATGAGCCATGGAAATGTCACAACACGCTCAAAACGTTACTTAGCACCACTGCATACTTCGCTGAAAATCTGACAATCCCCATTCTCACATTGCACTTCATTTAAATCTGACATTCCAGTTACCTGGAGCAAGTGCTTTGATGAAGAGAAACTTGGAGGGTAATCCAGCAGGACACATTAAACTGTTACAAGCCATAAAACATCTGCACCCAATGGCAAGCTATAAAGCTGAATGGATAAAGCTATTAAATGCATAGCATTGCTGGACTGAATTCTTCCCCTTGTGAACACACTCAGCTGGTTCACACACAAAAGGTTTTCCCATGATTGTATCACGTGCAGCTCGTATGATTATAATTTCCAATAAGGAGGATTGCTAGCAAGAGTTCAGTTAGGACAAGTTTGCATGCTTCTGGTGAACACAAAACAGAGTGGCATATAAGATTCCTCCAGTATTTATTGAGCATATAATGTGAGATGTCTTTTCCCATCTTGTCTGCCATACAACTTTATAAAATGATGAAAGCACCAAGAATAAGACAAAATGAAATACTACAGTTGTAGAATGTAGAAATGCTAATACTAAGGTTGTAGAATGGAAAAAGCCACCAGTGCAAGAAAACTATATATTTTAGAAAGCCATGGTACTTCTGAGTGTCAACTCTTTTTATTCCATTGTTACTGCTGTGCACAGAAATGAAAAGGAGAGAATGGGTGATGCCCAGGTCCAGCTCTGCTCTGCAGTTCAGCAGACCCTCCAGGGACCTGCCTGGGCTCAAGAAAACATCCTACACAGGCCCTGGTTAGTAAAGAACAGGCAGAATGCAGTGTGAAAGGGTCCTGTCCTCTTTATATAGAGGATGTTATTTTCTTTGCTGGCTGAGACTAAATGGACGTTGGCATAGGTTCCTTTCCAACAGCCTTACACAGACTATGAAGTCTCCCACCCAAGGGTGAATCCTTGGGACCAAATCTATTTTTTTAAGGAGGAGTCAAAAGCAGTCCTTAGAGGGGAAGGAACAGAGCCGCTACCCGTATGGGTTCCTCATGCCTCAGTTTCTCTCTTCTCACAGGCTCCTACTGATTTTCTCTGAGGGAGGTGACCTTGTCTTTGATCCACTCTTCCTAGCACTGTCACCCACCACAGAATCTACTTAATGGAAACTACACTCTTTAAAGTCTTTAATGATGTCTTCCTGGTCCAGCAAGCAGCATGTCTTTACTTATTTTCCATGAGTGGACTGCCGTCTTCAACACAGGCAACAACTTTTTGTTGCCACAAGGTCCAGCCTAGATGGGAACCAGAATTTCTGCTTCACTGACATCTTCACCATTTTTTTCCACTCAGAAGTAGAACAAAGAAGAAATATTTCTTGCCAGATGAGTTCTTCAAGCAAAATCCTGGTGAGTCAACTGAAATGCTGTTTCCATAAATCAAAATTCCTTTATATTTAACACGGTCAAATTCTTGACACTCAAAATTAGTTTGATCTCTAAAACTCTGCATTTTTTATCAACTGGCATTTTCCAAAAGTAGAATGTTAAACTGAAAAATGGCCAACCTACTACACCTACCATATTTCTGGGTAATCTCATCTGCAAACATCAACTCAACTACCACCTCTACCCTGGATAATCGCATTAACGAACATCCATTCAGTTACTATCTCAGAACAGACAACTCACAAAGCTGCCTTTTTGCTACAGATCTGTCTCCTTTAGACCAAACAAAAATCCCAGCCTGATTCTCTAATATCTCTCTTCACTCAAGCACAGTTTCCTTTATGCATACTGGACCACCATTCTGCTTGTATAAGACATCTACGCTTCAGACTTTCATCTACCACTCAGACCACTCTTTAGGTTTTCATGTGCAGGGTACGTTTAAATTTTATGGATTCTAGCTGCATAACATCTCCTGGACAAGGCATATACTGCAGACATCTGCATACACAGGTAAAACAAGTGCATGAGACTGTATGACAGATTCCTATAGTGCTACAGCAGTCCTTGTGTCTTTCATTCCCTCCCATGTCACCAGTACTTGCTCCTATCACTTGTTAAATTTTCATCTTCATGAAAGCATCTTCATGCTTTCTCCCATGCTTTCCTTTGTGTTTGGGAGAAGGTTCCAGTTAACAAGTTCACTTCATTAAAATATTTTAAACACATTCTTAGTAATCTTTCTTGCCACTCAGTCTGCAGAAAGCATTGGCAATGGCTAGGTACTGGTGTGATGAAATCACTGATTGTTTTGCAGACCTGCCTCACTGCTTCTTTGCATTCCTCTGTTTGTCTCTGACTATCTGCTTTCACTAGCTTATACTGTAGAGTCTTTGCAGGAGGTCTTCCCTTGAGATCTTAGGCACACTGCAGTACTTCCAGTACTGCTCCTGAAAAAAGAATTATTATTTGAATAGAGAAGAGAATCAGAGCCATTGTATCTATACACTCCAGCACATAGCATCACCCTTTTCACAAAGACCCACAATCCCAGGCAATATTTCACACACTCCTGTAGTTCTGTGGAAGCATGATGAAACATTTGTCCTTTGAGCACTGCACAAACTAACTATTCACTTACGAAAGCCCACACTCTTGGAATGAACATATTTTGGAGAACCACAGATAATGTCATTCACTGTTAACTCCCCAAGAAAGGAATGCATAGTATGTGTCGCAATGAAGGCATGAGCTTCAGTTACTGTGTGAGCCACAGGAAGAAATTTCTTCAGATAAAAATAACTTGAACATGCACACCATAACTTGAACCAAGACTTTGCATTACGTCTTTGAGAACTATCAATATTTTTTGCTGAGAGAAAAAAACACACATTGTTATTAAAAAGATACCAATCTTTTGCTATTGCTAGGTCTGATGATACCTAGCTGTGTAGTAATTTCTAGACTAGAGGGATGTTAGTATATTTTTATAGGTTTCAAATCATTATCCTAAAGGGGAATAACACTCATGGATTTCTCATCCAAAATCAGAACTTAAGGAAGTTGCAGCAAAAAAAAAAAAAAAAAAAAAAAATCTTATTTGGAACACTTCCTTAACAGAAATATTGTTTTAATAAGATTTCCAAGCAGATCACCTGTTCTACGTACAGCTGCCAGAGAGCTGGCATTTTGTGTTAGGATTATTCTACTGTATGTCAGCTCGGAGTGGCTTCTTTAGAAAATATATCTAACTGGAGCTTCTATAGCTTAAATTTTCTGTCATCTACAAACTTGCTGAGGGTGCACTCTAGCATAACTCTTTGTTATCCACAAAGATGTTAAACACTACTGGCACAGGATCAACCCTTGGGGTACACTACCGGTGACTGGCCTCCAGCTGGACTTTGTGCAGCTGATCACAACCCTTTGAGCCCAGCAGTTCAGGCAATCTTCAGTCCACCTCAGTGGCCACTTATCTAGTCCATACTTCATCAGGTTGCCAACAAGGATGTTATGAGAGACTTGAAAACCTTGCTAAAGTCAGGATAAACAACATCGGCTACTCTTCCCTTGACCACTGAGCTAGTCATTCTGTCACAAAAGGCTGTTGGGCTGGTAAAATGTGATTTCCCCTTTGCAAATCCATACTGACTACTCCTAATCAACTTCTTGTACCTCATACATTTGGAAATGGTTCCTGGGAGGACTTTTCTCCATTACCTTCTCAGCGACCAAGCTGAGGCTGACCTGGCTGCAGCTCCCCAGATCCTTCCTGCCACGCTTGAAGAACGACTTTGTTTTCCCTTCATTCCTCAGAAACTTGCCCTAGTCACCATACTGGCAAGGCAGCTGGGGGGGCTGCAGGGCAGCTGGGCCAGGCAGTCTCCCTGACTCTCACCCCCAGCAGAGCTGCGTCCTCCTGTGGCCGCTCGGTCGGGGCCGAGGCCTCCACTGCTCCGAGGTAGGTGGGGGCTCCCATGGGTGCTGGGGGCCATGGCGAACGGCGCCATGCTGCGTTGCAGAGTCCATGTCTGCCCCCATCTGCCCTCAGCTGGGTTTCTTGCCCCCTTCTACGCAAACGCCTGCACAGGCAGCTGTGTCTCTCAGCTGCCTTGCATATCAATATGGAGCTGTGGTCTCCAAAGTCAGCACTAGCACTGTGGGAAAACAGGTTTTTCGTTCACAGAAACAAAACTAGCTTTCCTACCAACCAAAATAGGGGCTTGGTGTTTCAGTTTCCACTCTTTAAAGGCATTAAATGTAGATGTAATTGAAAATAAAATATTGCCTGAAAAGAAAAAAAATCCATTTTTAATGTTCATATTTTTAGATTTTTTTTCAGCCAAAGTGGCTTTAGAAATTTAGCAAAACATGAATATTTCGTCATCCATATCCATATTATCTGACAAAAAAATTTTGACCTCTACAAAGTCAGGGAGATTTTTTATCCTTTCCACATTTCATAATAGCCTGAGGTATCCTATCCTTTCGATTCCCTGATCCTGAAATTCCTGGGGCCAAAATAAACTTATACCTGTTGGAACATTAAAGAGAAAATTTACTCTAATTCTAATTTTAATTCTACACTCTAATGTACCTTTTAATAATCTAAGATATTAATAATAGTACATTGATACAGATTTTTCAAAAAATATGATCCTGGCAAAGCCCGTGGAGTCCCTTTTAAATAAGTTCAAATACTAGTGAGTGAATACAATCTCTAAATCTCATGAACACTCTAATTCAAATTATTGCAAATCTTTTTCTTTTCTAAAATACATTTTAGAAAAACATAATATATTAAACATCACCTCTTTTTTAAATAAAGACTGGCCAAATACATACCTCAAACTGAGCCTAAACTGGTCCCCTTAAATTCTGTCAAAGCCATGGATTTTGGAGAGGCTCTGTCAGAAATAAAAAAGGGATTGAGGATGTATATAAAGCAGCTTTCAGACTAAGGGCCATATACTTAGCTTCATTTATAGCTTTACCTTCACTTAGCTTTATATTTATCTCCTATTTATCCCTCTGAAAAAAAGGTCCTGCATGTGTTTCATCACAGGATCAGAGAGAGAATCATTGCTCCTGATAAAATACGGGTGCAGTCGAACAGGACTTGCAATCCTTAGGAAGGTTTCCTGTTGAAATTAATATTCAGTGACAGTACACTGGAGTTCACCTGAAGTTCTTTTAAGGGGACCAGTTGCATATCCTGCATTATCTATGGACAGATGTGACCAAATAGAAACTGCCCAAATGATTCTGTCTTGACATCAAATCTTTGGCTGGTTATTTTTTTTATCTAGTCCTATTTTGCACGTGAGACAGTTCAGACACAGACAGCAAATAATGTAACATTGTGAACTGGCAGATCATATAGACAAGTAAAGGTCAGAACACAGTGGAAAGGATATTATTCAAATTGGTCCCAAATTCTACTGTTTTCTGGTTGGCTCAGATTTCCAGACCAGAGGAGAAAACAGGGAACTTAGTTCTCCCATTTAGCACAATGGAGTTTGTGATGCAAACTCTCAGACCACATCCACTGTCTCCCTGTTTAGCTCAGATCTAGGCTTCCGCTTCCCAGTGCTCTTCCAGATGTTTAGTATATGTTTAAAAGAAACAAACCACCTGTTTTTTACTACAACAGCCCACAGAAAATGGAGGTCCCTGGGGAGTTATCTTTTGTTTTCTGATTCATATTATCCTTTAGCCACTTTGTATAATGCTAAAAAGGTGTCTCCACTTTTCTCTTCCTCTAACTTCAAATAATAATGCAAGTTAGGTCATGACCCTGTAGACAAGAAATTTCTCCAGTAGGCGAATAAGCAGGCTGTTTATTTATTCCCTGTAGTTTCTCTAAAAACCTTTGCAATGGAATAAGATTTTGCTTGGACCGGTATTCAAAACCATGGGTATTTGTGTAAAGCTCTTTTGTATGAAACCTAAGCTTTCCAGTTTTACATGCAATAGCCATTTGAATACCCATCAGCTCATTGCAAAAGTGTATTAATAAATCCAAATATAAAGCTGTGCATTTTCTCATTTACAACACCAGTTTCTACTCTGAATCTAAACAACCCAACAGACTGGTTCTTTTCGGCAAAATGTTCAAGCTTTAAAAGTTCATTATTCCAGAACTGGGACTATATCCCTGAAATCAGTGACTCTTTGGAAGGGTGTAGGTCCTTCACTGGGTAAGTGATCTAACTGACTCCCAATGCTTCAGCTAATGTAGCTGTTGGATGTATAAACAGAAGATTAATGAAGAGGAGCAAGATAGAGATGAGTTACCTCAGTCTAGTGTACTGATAGGAGTAGTGCTTATGATGCTCACATTTCACAGAAGAGCCACAGAAAGGATTTGAGGGCTAAAGAAAATGCTTTACAGTGAGAGAGTTAAAGAGCTCATTTTATTTTGTTCATCAGAAAGGATGCTGAGAGATCACGTTGCATAAGTACTTTCTTAGGGAGTAATCACCAGGTACTAAAGGTCCTTAAATATAGTAGAGAAAGCAAAACAAAAAAAAATGAAGAAACAACAAACAAACAGAAATAGGCGGAAGCTGAAAACAAAAGCCAGGAAAATTCAGGTGAGAAATACAGCACAGAGATTTGATAGTGAGGGTGATTAATTGTATCAACAGCCAGCCACAGGAAGCAGAGGACTCCATCTCTTGATGTCTTCAAACCATGATACCTTTCTGAAATAAGGAGCTATCCTTCTGGAAGATATGAACTCAAAAAAAATTATTAAAATGGACTGGCTAATCCTCTTTCAGATTGTTTGGTGTAACTATGGCCGAATGTTGTCTATGAACTTGTACACGTCTGTGAAATGGAGGCAGGAAAAAAAAACAGACTCTAAGAGAGCAGCAGACAAAGCCGGAACAAGAACTGGGAACACAGCCCACAGCCAAGCCAAGAGAGAGCTATTGGGATAAGTGCTGATTAGAAAAGAGCTCAGAGCTTCAAGGAAAGATAGCATCTCTCCCCATTTGATATTTGTTGTACTGAAGAAAAGAAGCCTTTGTACATTTGTTTTTTAAGAAATAGGATTTAGCATCAATTTCTCTTTCATTCTGACTTAAACAACAGAGTCTGGATTTCTGGCTAACTGCTAAAGTCAGAGGAAGATAACATTGAGTTGTATGGGCTCAGCAGAGAAAGTAAAAGGCACAGTTCAAAGGCCTATGATCAGACTAGGAACTTTCATGATCTTCTCAGTCCTTAAGTCCTGTGAATTTTACTACTCTGAGTATTTGTTGATATTTCCTTTCTGCTTAATATAACATATTTGAATTAATGGCTGCAATTCTACTGCTTTACATTCCTAATGCTCTTCAGTGAAACTTAACATTGAGAGCACATTAAAAGTAGCTGGAAGAAGCTCATTCAGTCAAAGCTGGTATGGAGAAAAGTCTCCAAAGTAAATTTATTTTCCCTTCATCTCCAAGTGAATATCATCATTTCCCAGGCTTCTTTGGAATTATTTTCCTTTTTACTATTTTGGTGGCTCTGGAGACTTCTTCATTACTTTTGACTGGGGATATCTTGGTTATAAGAACCTTATTAATCTATTAAGAGTGTGCGTGCTGCATCTAGATGCACCCTCAGCCTGAGCAGACCCTCAGTTCTAACAGCATTGTGCTCTCCCACCTAACCAAACTTACTTGAGCTCCTTCTAAATATTCAAAAGCTCTGCTGTTTTGACACATAACAAGATGACACTAATTCATATAGGCAGAGTTCATTGGATAATATTCTTACAATTTATTTGATTATTAGTATGTTTTTGTGCCTTAAATTATTTGACAAATCATTCTTGACAAGACTTGACAAACTCTGTACAGCTCACCAAACAGTGTTTGATTTGTAAAACATTGTTTTAAATATCAGTTTACTACCTCTATTAAAATGTATAATTGGGGATTTCTGTGTACCAAGCAGTGCACATCAAAAGATTTCTATTATTACTTCTTATCTAAAATGCAGTTATAGGAAAAATTTGACTGAAGTACCAGTGATGAGTTGGAAAACTGACAAGAATAAGGTTTCTCCTGAACTTTTCAGCACTTCCAGTAGCCTTTTTTGCCATATTAAGGATAATTCTAATTCAGTTCCCAAAAATTAAAACATATTATTCAAACATTTCGAGCCTGCAAGTGCTGTTCTAATCAGAGGAATAAATATAATCTGGTGTTATGTTGTCATGAAAGCCTCTGAACTTCCAAGGCACATTTGTTCTCTCTTGATGTAAAAAGATGTATTTTTCAACAGCCAGTTCTGCAAAATTAGCCTTCATTCTGATTATCAAGTGTGTCTTCTGGGACTCGTGCCTCATATTCCTTTGTAAGAGTTTACAGCCAAATTTTGGTCTCTTACACCTGTGCAAGATCCTTGCCTTTCTTGGCAGAACCAAAAGCAGAGTCTGTGTTAGTTATTCTGTTCATGGACATAACAGGAAAAGTCCACGTCCCACACTCTGCTGTGTTGTCTTTTCAGGGCTAAAAAGAGGAAACAGAAATACAGATTTATTTTTGTCACTATTGTGAATAAATATGATGGACTAAATTCAGGGTTCAGATGGGTTGAACAAGAAAGCGCCACTGTAATTGTAAGACCACTCTTGAGCTTCTTCAGAATGGAGTGTGTTCCTGTGATTCTCAGTCAATAATACAGAATTGATGAGGGTAATAATAGTATGGTTTCTCACTTCTATCCTTATGCAATGCTGACTTTCACATCACTGATAATTCTGCTAGTAAAGGGGTTGCATGAATGAAGCCTGTAATTATATCATTTAAGCAACGTTATCTTTTAGAATATTTTTCTCCCAGAATCTTTAATGGAATATAGATTATACTTACTCATGTTAAATCTATGACTATCAATAGATAAAGCCTGGTACAGTAGAGATCTACTTCATCTATGTTTTAGAACTGGATTGCAAAACAGCACCCACAGTCTTTTGTTACTGGTATCATTTCTCCTGTTATGTGGCATGTTTCACACTATTCATATTCACATCTTGTGCAATCTGAAACACATCAGAGTCCTCTGTATTTTTCACAGCCAAAGTGTAGCCAAGCATCAGAAAAAAAGCCTTATTAAACTGATTTGCCAGAGTGTTTGATTCATGCATACAGGAAGCATTTTGTGAGCTCTGTAGAGAAGGGAATTTCCATTCCTTAGAGATTTTTGAATTTGTTCTGAATGAAATCAGAAAATGAAAAAAGTTATTCACCAGCATTATCCAAGTTTTATTTCACACAAATCAGAACTTTAACTACTGAGACCAGGAAAAAACAGGTTGGTTCAGCATGACAATTTGCTTGTTTTACTAGTATATAAAATGCACATTACGATAAAGTATCATTTCAAAATGAAGAAATCACACATTTCATTTTGACACTATCAAAAATGAGGAAGTTTGACTCTGTTACAACTTCACTTTTCCCTTTTTCTTAAAAATGGAATTCCAGCAAATAGACATAGTTTTGTGAAATGGTTTGATTTATATAAAACTGCATTCTCCAACAGAAAATTATTCAGTCAGAGCTCTTCCAGCCAACTCTAGTTAATATATGCAGAAAGGAGCCAATAGAACAGGATGATGGTTAGTGGCTTGGGATATTGTACAAAATCATTTTACCATAAGCAGAAACAAATATTCTTAAATATCATATTATACTGATTCAAAGACTGATTGAAGGGTCATCTAGCTATCTCTTACGGTCTGCAAAATACAGACAAATATCTCTTGATGGTATCATTTTGGTCTGGTTTGCCTAAAAGTGTCGCACAGCAGCTGCTGGAGCTCAAGAATATTTTTTAAAGTTATGCTTAGTACTAGAAGTGAAAATACTCTGAAAACTCAGTAGGTAAACCTGCTGTAAACATGCTATTCCTCCCAATAGACGGGATCCTAATTTGTTGCCATCATCATGATTATGTGTTTACTTGTAATTCAGTTGCATCAACATGATATAATAAGAATAGGTCTCTTTATTACACTAGGATCTAGATGATAGAAAAGGAAATATTATTAGTAGCTACTCTCATTTTGCAGTTAGGAAACTAAAGCACACAAATATTTAATTTACTTGCACAAAGTAAAGTGGCAAGTCCTAACCTGGCACCTTTTCTGAGTCTTCTCTGAGTGCACTGGCTCAATTTCAGTCTACAGCGACTTGCAGAAAACAGTCTGCATACAGCACATAAATTCTTTCTGAATCTGTAGGAAAGTCCCTCTGGACTTTCTCAGTGGTCTATACACACCTAGATACAAAGAGCATTTTGATAGCCAGGCCAGTTTCTCCCTTCTGCTTTCAGTTTGCCACCACTCTGAACGGAAACTCCAGGTCATAAAGACACAAAGGTACCAACAAAAGGTTGTTAAATGTTGATGATACTTTATTTCCATGGAAGTGTCTTATGCAGATCAGAGAAAACTTTCTATCATGATAAGTAGGCAGCAGGACCTCCCATAAAGCATGTGACCACCTGAAAAAGCTGGTTTAGATATTACTGGGCAAAAAGAGCTCTCTGAGATTTGGCAGACCTGAGTGAAGGTGATAAAAAAGTTCCAAACCTAGCTCTAGCTAGCAAGCCACAGTAGTATGCAGATCTTTTGGGGTAATTTACCTTTGTCCCCATGCAGAGCTCGGTAATCCTGGTGATGAAACTAGCTCATTCAAAGCCACATCGTTTATTCCTCCTTTTCATGATGGATTGCCTTACACACAAAGCCCTAGAGCATAACTGCTTATTCTATTGGTAAAACAGTTGGACACTTTTTTACACATTAGTTCTACAGAGCACTACAGAAGCCACTTAAGCTTTGACTGGATAAGCTAGGTTTTAACTTGACTAATGTACCACTAGTACCTTTAAAAAAAAAAAAAATCACTTAGAGGAAAAATATTAGTTAAAGCTAGTCTGTGGGCAAGTCACTCTGCTGTCTTATATTACTTCTGTTTATTTAAGTGCCTAATAGGTCTAAAATTATGATCATGGTACATCTAGAAAATTTCAAGGATTTTTGCTGGAGTCTTATTAACTCCAAACAATTATTCATTGATCAAGTGAAAGGCTGTGTTGGTGGCATACATTATTTGAAGATGAGAGTGAGCCATGCTGTTGTAAGGGGGTCTTCTTTTATTATTTTTATCATTGTTGTCATTATTAGTACCCAGCATTATTCAAGAATCAGTAAAATCACTCAGTGTTTTTTATTCTTCTAATCTATCATCATTTAGCATTCTTGAAAGTAAACAACAGACTAGGGCAGTAATAAAGGTGTTTGAAGTTACTCCAGGTAACAGCACAAAGGTATAACATGATAACAGGGACATAGCATTAGTGGAATCTTTCAGAAAAGAAATATGAAGAAATATGTATAGAACATATCCTGGAACAAAAGAAAATCTCCTCAAGGATTAATACTCTTTGGTAAATACCCGTTCATTTTTACATTATTCATGATTTCCACCCAAGCATTTTTTCATGGAAGATATACAATATCTGAGGGTGGATAAAAAACTGGGGGAACAGAAACCCCATTTACCCTGAGATTTGGAGCCATTTTATTATCTCAGTAAAAGATAATTTTTGAACATGGCTTGCATAGGAAAGTAGCAGTGCTGTTTACATGCCTGATACATATTTTGTCTGCATTTCATTTAGGAAATAAACATGTGTTTCTTTACCACCCAAACTTTAATAAATTTCAGTGCAGAATGGCTCTTTTCTAACTGTGACTCATTCTTTGCTAATTCAATCAAGCTGAAGCTGACAAAATAGCAAGATTTTGGAAGTATTTTTACCATGTTTGTCACTCCACCAAATGACAGTGCAAAGTTCCCTTGTCTGAATTTCGATCACTTACCAGGAATGCTAAGCCTTTCAGAATCCCATTGTACCTCTGTTTCATGGCATGTGAGTTATTTGCTTTCATCTCCCCTTTACTGTATAAAAGAGGATCTAAGGCTGTAAAAACTTCAATCCAGAGATTCATGCAGCTGTACATAACAGATCCTTCCTCTCTCGTCATTGCAGCACAACATCAAACCAAACAAAATGTCTTAGAAAGCTACAGTATTTGCAGCTAGGCTGTCACAGATCTTCTTCTTTTTGCTTTTGAAAAAGAGTGGCTGAATGCCCAGTACCTGCCTCCATACTGACATTTTCTCAAACGCTAAGGTAAAGGAATCAACCTTTGTCAATATCTTCCCAGTGATTCATTAGAAACAATGAAATGAAAAGCCTCAGCCTCTCTCCTTTCTGCTGGATTACAGGATTAAAATAAAGGACACTTGATTTTATTAATTTAATGAGAGATGGGGACTTTCGCAGAACATCCCTTGTGATTAGGGAACAAGCCGTGTTTACAGGTAGCATCTCACAACCACTTCTTCCCCATTTGCTTGGCTTTCCCCTTTTCTTGAGAACTTGTTTATGTATTTGGCTGTTATGATGACCCACAGTGTTCACTCCTGTGCTGCATGAAGCATTCAAATGCCTGCAGTGATTTCAGTCTGTCTCTCTCAACAGGGAAAGAAAGACTGAAGGGATTGCAGCATAGTTCTGCAAACTAAAGAGATGAAGAAGAACAGATATGGAGGGAGAAAAAAAAATCTTTAAAAATGCTAGATAAAACTCAGCAACAGGAACAGGAATAACACCTCCTACCTGCAAAGTAGACTGTGCAGAATGCATTAATCTCTTAGTATGTTTTATCAGCTAGGAATCCCTCCCCCCACCTATGAAATGAGAGGTAAGCTAAAGGAGTTCACTCATGGTGTTTTGTGGTGGATTGTTCCATGAGCAGCAAGTTAATCTCTTCCCTTAGACCTTTTACCTTTGTTCTCTTTTTCTCTTGAGGTATTCATATGGTAGAAAATGACATTTTCATATGGTAATCTCTCCTCCTTGTAGCTTTGCTCTTCAAGATTAGCCAGAGGGATCAAACACACTGAACAGTGCTTCCCAGGAAAGCAAAAAAACAAACAGCATAACCAAACTGAAAACTAAAATTCAAGCCTTATTGTCCATTTGGTTGTGTGATAACAGTAACAAAGGTACCGAGGCTGGATGTATGTAAATATAACACAGTGACTGTAGGATTATGTCATAAACACCTGCAGTAATAGTTCTGTGTACATAAATACACGTAAACAAACCAGATCTATAGCACCTTCTTCACCCACAGGTTAAACTTTCTCAGTTCCCTCTGGTCTTGGTGTCCCTGTGCTCAGTAGCTTCAGCAGAGGCAACGTGCAGTCTCCAAACGCGGCCCTCCCCGCTGCCCATTTTAGGCTCCCCAAACTGCGCTGCCCTCCCTCCCCCCATTTCCCCTGCTCTCAGTAGGCGAGCAAGTCTGAAACCAGGGGGCAAAATCATTACTTCCCAATTATCTTAAGCCATGCAAGATAACCTCTCTCTCAAGGGCCAGTGCTAAAATATGCGCACAGTTCTGATGTCTAGACAGTTATGAAATATAGGTGTAGGGCTCTGCATATGCAGAAGAGAAATGCATCCCAAATGAAGTGCATTTATTAAAGAAGTATAATCACTGGGATAACTAATTACGTCAATACCACATAGTTAATTAAACCTATTATAGTTACTATTCCCATGGAGGGGAGGTCAGACAAAGCAGCCGTCCCCCTGACTCTGCTGTGCTAACAAAAGAGAGAGAAATTAAATATATTAAACAATGCTTCTTGTTCAGGTTAAGAAAAGAAAAGTTTAACAACTACACAGTCACTCAACAAAGAAATTCCGCAGAGGTAATTTATGTCGGTACATTTGTATGGGACTTCTTCAAACGAAGGTCTTATAATACGCTGTAGTCCCATTAGATTTGTGCTAGCTGAACAGATGAGGAGAAAACACTGCTTTTGTAGAATTATTACAGATTTTTTGCAMGGAACTTTAAACACATCTCTTCACCACTGGATATATTTGATAAGCGACCAGAAAAACATGACATAATGTGGGAAGATGAGGTTTGCACTGCCACTCAGTCAGATCTCATCCCATCCCTCCCACCTAAAGGTTGAACAGATGAAGATGACATTGTGGGATGCCCAGAAGTGCTAGTAAGAGGATACTTTTTTTTTTTTTTCTGCTCCCAGTCATCCATCAGGAAAGCTTTCACAGGTTGCTATCACCTGTCATATGACAAGAGTAATTATTTTCTGACTCCAGAGACTGGGGTTAAATATCTGAGCCATAAAGAGTTCTTGTATAAGCATTTGCAAGTTCTTATGTGTTTTCCAGTTAGCACCTGAAGCAATAATATCAAGATGCACCAGGTATAAAGTGCTATAATGATACCATAAAGATCCTGCTATTTTTGTGAGAGGCAGGTATGAGTCATAAAGCTCACACATCTCCTCAGTACTGCACTTAGAAACACATGCACATACACAGGGCAAAGTTTGAGAGAGACATTTTCACCAAAAGATACAGACATCACAATAGTCAATGTTCATAATAATTGTCTCTGTCAGTGTTTTTCGACTTTGACCCATGAACTCCTGGGAATCAACAGTGTACTCCAAAAAGATCCATGAATGGTGCTAAGAAGTTTATTTTCACATACACCACACAGCAATCTAGGTACAGGAAACTTCTTCAGGAGTCTTCACCTCCCTGGAAATCTTGGGAATCCACAGGCCAAAAAGGACTGCAAACTACTGGCCTAAATCATTAAATTATTGCTCTCCTTCTTGAAGCTGGTCATTTTAGATCATCTCTTCTCAACAGAGAAAAATTCCACCTAAAAGACTTATCCACTGAGATGAGCAAATGTAGCTGGCCTGATCTCATCCTGGAGGAAAGGAATGAGGAAAGAAGGGAAGAAAGGAGGGAAGAAGGGAAAGAAGGAGAATAGGAAGTGGGAGAAAGCAAGAAAGAAAAGACAGGTTCTGATTTTACAACATGATGTTGCAACCCATAAACTCAAGCCCTATCTTTGCCACTTTGAATGGTCACTGGTGCTGTTGCACACTACTAAACTTACTCTGCCAAGCACTGATTATTCTAGAAAATAGCATATATTGGGAACAGTGATCATTGTTTTACCTCTCCTTGCTGAAGTTGAGAGAACTATACAAAGAAAAGGATCAGCAAGAAAAGAAGCCTGAGGGGCAATATGCATTTAAAACTTGAAATTTTGCCTCAAAGAAAGAAAGCATACCCCAATATTTGCAGTGTCTGAAATTCTGCTGCAAAATTATTTCACTAAGGCAATTAGCAAGTTCTTAATAGTGACTACCAGCTCTTAACACCAACCAGAATCATTATAATGATACTTATTTGTGTCACATTGTTGTTTTATGTAGTGCTAGATGCTGTATTTCGATACACAGAAGAAGAAAACCAGGCTTCCCTGAACAGCTTAATATCCAAAAAGAGAATGCAAACAATGAATAAGAGAAAGGAAGTAGGAAAATAACAGGAAAATAAGATACACAGCAATTAAGGGTATGTTAATACTGTACAGTGTGATGCTCAACAGAGTCCCAAACTGGCTCCAAATACTTTTACAGTGCCACACAGCACACTACCCTGAAAAGATAGTAATTCACCACAGAAATAATACTGCTACATCACTATGACAGCGCACCCAAGTCAAGACCAGTGTAGATGTACCATACATGACAAGCTCAGTGTCACACAGGAAATTTGTGGCAGAGACTGTTACACATCAGCTGGGAATATGCTGAAAGGAGAAAAATCCAAAAGGCTAATCTGCTTTGTGCTATTTGCCAAGGAAACTGGAGGTAGAGCACACTGTATTAGCAGGGATACACAACACCACAGGCACCTGCCCATTCTCCAATATCCAAACCTTTATCACAGTCTTTAGTTTGTTATGTTTGCTGAGCCAGCCTTAAATCATGATTCATTGAGGACTGGCTGCACTTCTAAAATCAGAAATGGTTCTGAAAGAAAAAACTGCCCTATGCCCTGTTTATCTTTGTCGGCACTGCCTTATATGCCCAAAGATAGTGTCAACGCTGTAAGTTCAAACAACGCGAGACAAGAGAGGACCTTACTTCTGAGTGTCTGTGCAGTCTAGTCTTAGTGAGAGCTCTTCCTGGCACTACCATTATGCTGGGTTAGGGAAGGCACTGCTACTTTGCACAATTCAAGCACACTCTGGCAGGTGACTGCATGGGATACCCAAGGCTGCAGGAGGAACCTAAAATCAGAAAGATCCAGAATCATGTAGGTGCTGCAGTGAGGACAATCAAACCCTGAAGAGCCTAGCAGTAAGCTGGTGTGAATAACTAATGGTTCATTTGGGTGGCTGAACCTTTCTTCAGTCCCAGTTTCCCCTCAAAACTTACCTCAGATCAACCCAAGTCTCAGGCTGCACCTATACCAGTAAATTATATTGCAAAGCCCACGGTCTAGGTGCTAGAACCCATCATCTACACTGATAAATGGTGAGAATGGTGCCTGGCATGTTCTTTTTGCCCAGACCACCAAGCACTTTCTCAAGCAATTCCCAGGTATGATTCAGAAGTTAACCCGCAGACTATTCCAGGTAGGCAGTTTAAATGTAGTCAAACTCTTTTTTGCTTTGGAAGCCAAGAAAATATAACCAAAGAGAGCAGCCATACCATGCCAACTGCACACAGGGACAGAGAACTGGTAATGGCACTGTTTATTTTACTATACAGAGGTAGCTCAGTTTGGATATGACTTAACCATTGGTCCCTAGGCTGTCAGGCATCATCTCTTGTTACTTTATTAATTCAGCCTTTAATTTTCTTAACTTCAACTATTAGTGCTTGAAAACAAAATATTTCTAAAATGTCAAAATGTCTCAGAGATGTCAGAACAGTTTTTGAACTCAAGATTCTTCAGTTTTCTTCTTGCTTTTGTTTCAGTTTTGCTGCTGTAAAATCATATCTGGCAGCAAGAAAACAGTGTAATCCAAGGAAATAAAACGAGGTTCTTACATGGTTTCTTTGACTCTTTATTTGGCAGTAAGGCAGAATGGACATTTAAGGAATACATTTTTCACTGAAGTAGAGAGAGTAACTTTAAGGTTCATAATATTGTTTTTATTCTTCTGTGAAGTCTAATGATACAATGTCAGAAAAAAGTGACCCTCTGAATGATTTTTTAGTGTTGTCACATAACAGTTTCCTAATCCCAAATAGGACAGCTGTAATTGTCAAACATTTTCACTGATACAAGTGTTCAGTTCCAGCTCAAATCAAAGACAGACCTGTGTGCTCTTCTTGTCAGAGTGCTAAGACCAATTAGTGAAAGCTCCAGACACCTACCAGAGTCACAACTCACTGTAGAATTAGTATTAGTTACTGGTGTTTTTAAAATCCTCTTTTGAGAACACAGGCACACTAAAACTAAGAAATCTGAAACAAAGACTCTTACTCTAAAATTGTAAGATAGGGAGTAGCATTTTGCTAAAAAAAATTGATCCCACTGTATATGCTTACAAAGGTAAGAATCCTCTTCTAGCTTTCTGCCTTAAAGCACCAGCTTAAAGACCTACCGAGATTGTCTTTTCTGAAAAAATGGACCATCTGGGCCATTTGCCCCAAAAGGCAATCTGAAGCAGGAAGACACTAGCATTGAATTGAGTTGACCTGCTGCAGGAACTAATATAGTGAAATGATGTACATGCAAAGGATAAGCTAATCGTTATAGGCCCTGTTGTTTTCAGTACATGTGATTGTTCCTGTTGAGAAAGGATAACTCACCTCTTCACTTGCTCTTTCTTTGTTAGTCAGAAGAAATTCTGTACTGTTATCCTCTCTGGAAAGTTCACCTATGTATCTCAAGGAAAAGCTGTGATCAGTGATTTCCAGTTGTTGGGAATTTGTTATATGAAGACAAAACTACTAACCCTCTAGGCCTGGACTGAAATTGTTGTCATCAATGCTGAGCATAGAAGATAGTCCAAAAATCTGGTTTCCTCTACAGCTGCTTCCAGTTAACAAGACAAAAGAATGCATGTGGAGTAGAAGGCAGCTTCACACACAGCCTTAGTGAAATGCTAAAGTGGGCCTGTCTGCAGTAGTAGCACAAATAACCAAGCTTTCCTCCTACTTTCTAGTTTTTATTCAAGCTGCGTTTTTCTCACTGCTTGAAAACACTACTGACCTCTGAGCAAGCCTAAATGCTACGAATATGAAACAACTGACATTCCTAAAGGTGAACCTGGAGACATCCTGTCCAGATTCTACCATGTGCTCTATCCTTCTTCCTCCAGATACAGACGTCAACTCTGACAGCCTGCATGATGAAAGGGCTGGGTGCTGACAGCTGAAGATGAGGGGCTCAGACAGAAGGACAAATCTCCAAGACTGATCAAGTGCTGTGATGTTGAGTTTACAATGGGGATAGGCAAAAGAATAAAATGCAGCTAAACACATGTTCTGTGGCTTTCAAATTTGTCTCATGTGGTCATTCATTTTTCCAAGAGGTTGGTGGTCAATCTGTCTTGCGTGTAGAAAGGAGCATGATCATGTTGCTATGCTATCAGTAAAGGTTAAAATGCAAACAAGATGTTTCTAGTTCTAATCGGCCAATAAATATATCAGCATTATAGGAAAAAAAATGAGAAAAGAAAACTGAAAAACTCATCAGCTTCCCTATTCTCATCTTTGCCAGATTTGTCAAGATAGTTAAGGTACATTTTCATATGGTAAAACCACCAGAAATATGTCTAATTAACATTCTCATTGAAAGTATGATTCAATCCGTCTTCTAAATCAGCATTGCCTTAAGTTGACAGAGCAACATATGCCAACTTATTGGTAAATCACAGAATTATAGGAGTGCAAATGAGCGCTAAGTGATCACCTGTTCCATTTTCTGCACCTCAGACAAAACCAGCAATATCTATCTCATTTGTCACAGAGGTTTAGCTAATATAATATATACTAACTGCAACTCCACAACCTCTGTAAGTAACCCATTCCAACTGTTTTCTGTCCTTACCGTAAGAAGGCTTTCATAGTTGCCTTGCCTGTTACTTCCATCTTATCTATCAGGGACAGAAAGCAAAATTCTGTTCCACATCACTGCAATCTTTTATATATTTGCAAGCCACTATATGATATTCCTCCTCAGTCCTCTGAAACCACTTCTTAGACTGAACAAAGCCAATTTATTCACATTTTCCTCACAGTCTTGTTTTGTAGCTCTCTGATCATTCTGTTTGCTCTCCTCTGGCCTCTCTGACTGGTCCACGTCTTAAAGTGCAGGATGGGAAATTGTGCTCCATCTGAGGCCTCACCAGTGCCAAGCAAGGAAGATTTTTTCATACTCTCTGCAAGCTGTAGTTCTGTTTAATGAGAAAAGTGCAACATTCACCTTTTTTTGTAACAGGATGGCATGCTAGGCTCACATTCAGATGTGATTCGCTATAACCCTCACAACTGTTTCTACCAAATTGCCACCCAACCAGTTGTTCTCACTTTATATTTGTGGAGTTTATTATTCCTATCTATGTGCAATACTTGGCACCTTTTCCTTATGAAAAGCATTCTTTTCTTTTGGGAGAGAACATCAGTGTTCAAGACTGACAGTTTGCCATCAATTTTGTACAATGAATCTGCACAACCAGGGACCAGAACAAAGCCAGTGGAAGTCAGCAGTAAGCTTTCCACTGGCTTTTCTAAACTGTTCATTGTGATCTACTGCCGATGTCATCAAAAACACAAAGCCCCTAAACTTCCACTGACATGTATGAGGAATTAGGCAAACACGTAACAGAGTAGGAGCTGGCCTAAATGCCTCATTTAAATTTACTTTGTTCAGTAAAATTTAAGAAACTTAGTCTTTCTTCATCTAGACAGTTAACTAGAGCCAATATACAGATCATTTATAAAAATCATACTTTTCTTGATTAATACTCTCTTTGGCTGTTTGAGGATCACATCCAAAGAATAAGACCTGTATGGCTGAGTCCACTATGAACAAGACAATCTCAGAGCAGTTCCCTTATATTAAGTTTATATGTTAAAGATTCGTTACCACAAATTTAAAATATACCTACTTAACAAGCTACATTCACAAAAACATGTTTCATAAACATGGCTGTCTAATAACAGTTTCAAACATGTTCAGGTCACAAAAAAGGAAGAAAACTGAGTGTTACTTTCAAAAGAYCAAATAGTACCATCACCAGTTTAATCAAACACAAAATATAATCATTTCTCTCAAGACATGCAACAGCTAATACTCCTGAGCCACTGAGCTGTTTTATCTGTAATTCCTTCTCCAACAATGGACCAACGATGGTCTAGATAAACAGCTACTGGACAGTCATGGGATACCTTGCTCACATAAAAACATTTCTTCCTCACCAGTGCAGCAATAGTTTTATTTGTCCAGGGCTGGAGGACTTGCACAGACATTCTAAAAAGGCTTTTTCATTTTTCCTAATGTCACTGTGAATAAGCTCATTATCCATAACAATGTCTAAGGCTTTTCTGAAACCTAATGAACTTTTGGCTTCTCCTGATGTCTCAAGATTAAAATCCTCAAGATGTGGGCACCATAGCAAACATAATTTTTTCCATGCAATTGCCACAGATTTGTACGGAAATAGCTGCATGAACAAATGATCAGTTAGATCACTAATAGACTGTTTGCACCTGTAAAAACCTAATTTGTTTTCATAACCATGGTAACTACATTTTCATGGAATATCTATTTTTTTAACAAGTTTTTTATGTGTATTTTGCAGGGGGAAAGCCCTCCATATTCTGTGATACACCTAACCAGACAGGCAAATTGGACATTATTTGAAAACCATGCTATTCATAATATGTTAGACGTTGCTACTCAAGGGAAGCCGAGACTGGGCTTTATAAATCCCACCCAATAAGCTTATTTTAATTGAGCATTTCTGTGTTCATGCAAAGTTAGTGAAAGGTGCCAAAGTAGAAGTGCACAAGACCAATGTTTCCTATTTAAAGGAGTGATACAGCAGCTGTGGAAACTTTCTCCACACTTCCATGCCAATTTGTCTCATCTCCAGGCTCGTTGCTGAGCTCAGCCATGTTGCTGATCTAACCAAACTGATGCACATCCAAGTGACAATTTGCATGTGCAACCAAGGGATGTATGTACACACCCTCCATGCAGTTGCATATTCATTCATGCACAAGCTTAATCTGAAAGAAAAAAATTATTAAACTATCTATTGCAGCCAGTGAGGACCAAGCTTTTAAGTGGTGATTCATCAAGTTCCCATTTAGTTTTATGGGCTTGCCTATATTTCCTTTTCATTTGGCTATGCTAGGTTTCTGTGTGCCATGGCAAATATTTGATAGCTTGCTCAGCAGGGTCTGTGTTCTGCAGAGCTTACACAGTGCTACCTATTATTAATTGGTTTCAAAATGCATTCTCCTGTAACCTAAACTAAGATGTAACTATTATACCTGTCATCCCAAAGTATGTGGAAATAAAATATTTGCAGTTAGTTCATGAAATCTTTGTAACTTTGTTTAAGGCTTCCAAGTTCTAAATAAAATTGTGTAAAAATACTTACACATGTATAAGCAGACCTGATTGTCCCAAGGCATCTGCCCATTACATTCACTCCATATGCCTAATATACAGTGGTACAGAGAGCTCTGGACAAAGATGACAAAATGTTTAGTAGAAAGTACATTTTATGCTGCTATAAAGAGCACTTTTAATCCATTAATCTTAAGACATTTTGCAAGTACACTGTAAGCTCCTAAGAAGAAGAGACCCAAAGGAAGAAGAAAGTCAATTCATGCAAGCAACAATGGTGAGCAGTTCTTTCTGATGAAGGTGTCAGAAATGACTGATGACAATCACTGATGCTGTTAGCTGAATGATCTCATGATGAGGAAATACAGAGAAGTTCCTTCAGGAAAGCATATGACTGAGTTCTTGCAAAAAGTGTGCATCCAAGCTTTGTCTACAAGAAAGAACTGGAAGAGAGACAGCTGTCACTAAACTGAGAAGTGCAGTCCATGCAAGAAGAGATTGCAGCAAGCTTTGTCCAGATATTTGACCTAAAATTTGCAGCTGTGGTGTATAGCCACTAGTAGTAGCCAGCCACATGCCTGTTATTGGAGACGTCTTTGTTGAAGATCTGTTCCTGGATGCATAAATAAAATATTCATCAGATTTTTACTTTATTGCTCATTTAAATACTGATCTAAGACTTCTAGCTGTAGCTTATTTTTAAAGTTATTACAATCAGAGTTTCTTTAGGAAGGGGCATTTTGGAAAATCTTTATGAACATCTACCATGTGTGTGTGACAGAGGGAGCAAAGTCTAATTGTTTGCTGCATTTAATTCTCAGATGCACTGTGTGTTTTTCTTTGAAAATTCCAAAGAATTGCTTTTAAAATACTTTAAAAAGCTTAAAAATCTGATGTAAGTAACTTCTCTGCTGTTCACTTAGTCAAAAAGACAACTGATCTTGACATCTTTACTTTACAGATAAGCTAGACATTCTTTAAAAAAAGAAAACAAATAGCAATACAGTTCAATAAATCACTTCTTATTTATAAATAGAACCATATGTATGATCACCCTTTAAAATTTTGCCAGCTGCCTTAGATAGCTAACTTAATCACAGCATTTGTGAATTGTAAATAGTCCCTGTAGTAAGTCTGGAGCCATTTAAGAAACACTGCAACTAGGCAGAAATCCAAAGCATACTGAACTCAGTGGGATCCTTTCCACTGAATCCAGGAGGGTTTGCATTGGACACTTACTGAATTAAATCTTTTCCCAAGATAATGTTTTCAGGTTTCAAACATAGCTCAGAAAACTTCTCCCCTGTTCCCAATGTCTGTAATTAAAACCCAGCCTCACTTAAAATCAGTGACTGCATYACAACTATCAGAACCAGGCTCCAGACCTGGGTATTTTCAGTGCATTATTCAGTCAAGCTTCCTGGAGGTTTGTGAATAGGCAAGAGAAGACACCTGATAAGACCAGATACTGCACTGTACATTCAATTCAGTAGCTTTACCACTTTTGACTACTGAAGAAGTTCTCATTGACTGTTATAGCAAGGTACATGTCCTAATGGGCAATTCCAGTGGGAACCAAGCTCTGCAGCTTTGTGTCACAGTTAGCCAATTAATTACTTAATACACAGAAAGAAAGTGAAAGGCAGAGCAAATGATCTGTGCATTTACTATTTTTCATTTTCAGGGCTGGAAAAGAGGAGGACACAGCCAGCAGTGCCTGACGACAAAGGGTGATATTCCAGCCCTGGATATTCTGGGCAAACCCTACTCCACTGACAGCTCGCTGCAAAGTGAACTGCTGCAATTCCCACAAAGTGTTTTGTTGTGCAGCCCACAGACCTTGCTACCAGTGAGAAAAACAACAGGGCTGTCAGTCATGCTCTAGGCAACTAGAACAGCTAATACATTCCCAGTGCCTCAATACATCCCACTATGGGCACACATACATGTATGTAACCATACACACTTCAACATAGACTGAACCAAAACTGTTAAAAGATCATGAGTCAGTATGTAGTAAATGTGGGTATATAAATACACTCATACACATGTACACACACGTACACACATGCACATTAAAAATTTGGAAGAGTTGCTGTGCTACTGTAAATACAGAAATACAGATTCATTCCCCCCTTCACACCATTTCCCAAAAAAACATTTTGAAAAAGCAAAAACTGAAAAGTAAATACTGTTTACTTTTACTACCATTTTCCTCCTGCCAATCACACCGTCTCAGCTTCAGCCTATTCTTTGCAGTATCAAGACTCAAACAAAAACTGATGATAATTACTGGACTTACTTCGGTCAGAGAAATAAAATGAAAAAGGCTCCTCAAAGCTTCAAAAGCAAACAATGAAATAGACATAATATTTAAGTTTAACCCTCACTATACTAGTGCTTTCCAGGCTACCAAGCTAATGACTGCTTGTGAGGACAGTCAGCAGTAAATCGGTAGCAAGGTTTTGTGAGGGCATTGCCGGCTGAACTGGGGGTTGCAGGAAACCCATCTGAAATCATCAGCAGGAAGACCCTCGTGGACACCCCTTCTCCCAGGGCTACACAGTGGTAGTAAAGCAATTGCTATAGAAGCCACCAGGTTTCATATCTCTGTCCATCGCTTGCCCTCATAGGCCTGAATCCTGGTTCCACTTCTTTGATAAAAGTTATGGATAGGATGCAGGTGAAAACATTGGAAGATGTACTTATCCTTTCTTCTTCAATTTGTTTCCCTTCCAACCAGATGAGTCCATGCATGATGGTTTCACAGGCCAGAAGGATCTGCCCTGGCTATGGGAAGCACAAACAAGACCTGAGGTTTCTGTAAGTGTAGTAGACCATGTTGAGGGCAGTCAAATTATGGCCCCTGCTAGATTTCAGTGCCAAATCTAACTAATTTCATGAGGTTGGGTGTGTATTGTTTATCATCTCTGAATTCCCCAGAAATCATCTAATACCTGGATTCATGGCAAGACCCATTCTCCTCATATGTTGCTGGAGCATTTTATTTGACATCAGTCAAACTTATTTTCCTCTTTCTCTTACTTGCAAAGAAAAGGGATTTTCATATACCCTGGGATTTTCAAGTACCTCTGAGTCAGAAAAAAGCCCCTGGAAATATAATACAGAGATTTTAATGAAATGGTCCTGAAACCTGAAAGCAGTGACGTTTTCAGGTGAATACAAATTTTGCTTCATACAGATGTCCCAAAGAGCACTGAAGGTGGTATTTGCTGCTGCTGCCAGTATGTGGCAAAAGACTGATGTTGAGATGTGTTACATACTTCATACTCAAGTATACCTGTTTCACCAATTTGAACTCAAGGACAAAAGTCACCCAGATAAGGGAATAAGGTGGGACAACTGTAGGCTGTGGGTTGTGTCTAATTGTGGCCACTGCTGGTGGTAGCCAGACAAACAGTTTAGTAAGTTATCAGGTCTCTGCAACTTCTGACACCAAGGAAACCTCTATTAAATAAAACTATTGATTTTTTGTGTTGTTGTTCAATCAGAATCAGACTCCAATGCACACAGGTAGGAGTGGTTGCTTTTGCACAGCTCCTTCTAAACAGTCTGCCCCTCCAAGAGTCATCTGAAGCTTTATGGATTTAGAGTTCTGGATGGGAGCATTTAGATCCCACAAGTTATTGCTTTTTGATGAAAAAGGGGCATACCGAAAAATTTCAGAGAGATGAAACATCTAACTTGAGAAACATGCGCTGTTACATTGCTTATTTGACATCCCATTGCACTGCAGCAGCATAACAAATGCTGACACATCACAGAATGAGAGTAACACAATAAGACATGCACACAAGTGGAGTTAGGAAGGACAATATACCTCATGTCAGATTAGGTACCTGATGGCAAATCTAATGGTCTGTAGCTGGTCCAGCTGTTTGGATGGTTTATACAGCTGATATAAATCTATTTATTTATGTTTGTATCAATGGATAATTCATGGCAGGTCTCTTGAATAATTTATTTTAAGAGCTTTTTAATATTCTTTTGCATTTTATTTCTCTTCTAAAGTAGTATTTAGAAATATTAAGCTATTCTGAATAAGATGAGGGAAAATTCTGAAAATTCCTTATCTCCCACAGCTTCAAAGTAACATTCTGTTGAAGAAATAAGGGTATGTAAATGCCAAAAAATACTTTTTTCCCCTTAGAGTATTCACTTCCAAGATGACTTCCATGTCATTTTTACTCAGCACACGAGACTGGAAACGTTTTGGACTCCTTTCAACTCTGCTGAGGCCAATCCAGATGTTGAGTGCAATACTTTTATTTTTTGCTTTCTATTCACACATCACCAGGCATCAGCCAAAATCTGCCTCGCTCCTTGTGCTTCTTTTCCATCAGCACAGAGAAATATGTAAAATGTTTTAAGCTGAAACATGTAGGAAGAAAAGATAGCCAGTTTATGTGAGAATAACTCATGAAAATATTTGTTAAATATTGCTAGCAAGACACCAAGTATAATTACATCTAGTTGTATCCCATTCCTCTTTACATAGGTGACATTTTCTCATTCCTCTTTTCATTTTTGATGCTTTTGTCATGGTCACTAGCAGTGAAAAGAGACCAGGCTCATATTCTTTCCAAATAAAAACTCAAACCTGCATTTAGAGTGAGCATTTAGAAATTTGGAGTGAGGTCTAACTGGTTGCTTCTAAAATGCACAAAATATCTGTTAAGGAGGTTCCAACTCAAATAGACCTTCTGCTTGAAATTACTTTGCTTCTCCCCCTAGATTCCATTCTAAATGTGAGAGTGAATCAAGGGAGAGGGGAGAAGAGGAAAAGAGGTATCTTACCAAAACCCATTTACATATAAGGAGCTGCAAGACATACTACCAGTTGAGACTTAAAGACTTGAAATAAGCCACCCAGTGACAGACAGAAGCCTGCAAAATAAAAGAGAAGGAAATTTTATTTTCTGAGAAAAAAATATTTTAAGAAACTAAGAAAAGCACACGCTGTAATGGAGAATGTTTTTAAAAGCCTCTTTCAAATCTTCTTGGCAAATAAAGTTTTGTTTGGTTTGGTTAAAAGCAGTGGGGCTTATGCCTTTGGCATTCAAATTTACATGCAAATAAAAATGTGCTTTTAAACTTGAATAACCACACTCTACAGGCCCAAACACTGCACCCCCAAATCTAAAAGCTGCTACTGCCAACATACATATATTGTCCTGATCTCTCCATCTGTAGTTAATTATTTTCCTTACTATGACCAAAAATCCCGGTCGGTTACAGCATACTCCCAATTATTAGACTGCAGTTCTGCTCTCTAAAAATTCCAGGTTTTTATCATCTTTCCAATTCCATACCAAATGTATTCAGTCTAATTATGGCTTTTCAATCAATTTGCAAAGCTTGCAAATCCACACTGGATTCTGAGAGTGAAGCTGAACTTTCTTCATTTCACTGAACATCCTCAGCAAAGAGAGCTGCAGATCAATGTAACTCCTCATTTATACCTGTGAAGCCCTGTGAAGCCCTGTGAAGCTTCAAATTATACTTTCTGTTACCCATGTGTAATCCATATTTCAGTGAGTTATTATTGGTGCAGTTGATCGGAACATCTTAAACAGTCTTGACAATGCACAAGAAGAAATAGATTCCTTTTCCTCCCTCCCTCTCCCACTCCAGCACACCAAAGAAAGGGGGTTGTTAAATAAAAAGCTGCTATTTTCCGGGTCACTTTTCAAATCACACATGTACTTTAAAGAACTATCCATTGTGTCTTATGACTGTTTTGTCCCTACTGAAAGTAAAAAATGCTGTTTTCCCTACTATTGCATCCTACCTAATCTGGAAAGCCCTAATGGATGCTGGAAAAACAAAAGGTAGAAGTTACTTTTATTTAGCCAAATCAGAAAGAGAATAGAGATTGACTGGGCCATAGCTAACAGTCATTCCTTCAGATTCAGTCTGAGTTCTTGAGAGTAGTAAAGGTTTCTACACTGTCAGAGCTTGATGTCCAGGGTCTTTCAAAACTCATATAATGGTTGTTAAATACAGCTATAGAGAGAAATACATACAGAGAGAAAGATAATAAGAAAAAGAAATTCTGATAATCTTCAGTTAACATCCTTCATATCACTGAGAAATTTCCTCAAGCATAGGCTTCATCAGGAGTGCTTATAAATGCTTTTCTACTTGAGTTCCAGCTGAAGAGACTGAACATCTGAATCGCTTTATTTTCTGGTAGATATGTGGTTGGCAGAAAGCCTTCTAGTACTCAGAACTGATCTCATCAGTATTCAGACAACACAGAAAAAAAAAAACACACAAAATGGACCCAAAATATCACCCTGAAGAGATACCAGAGCTTGTCACCAAAGTGGTGGCATACTTCTGAAAAGAACCAATTGGCAGTGACATAAGCTGTACTTTCCTAGGACTGCCTTGGTACTTTTACACATCCCTGGATGCTGGACATATAGAGGAAGTCAATGAATTGACACTGGCAAAAGAAAAAAAGGAATCAGGCCCAATACATTGGAGGCTTCTGGCATTTTTATAACGTTTACTACTAATCCTATAGTATGTCTGATTGCAAGTGACAGCAAGTGGCATTATCATAAATGTCAGCTGCATTATTGTTGCCACTTTCACCCCTTAATCTTAAGGAAAGCAGAGCCGTGAAGATGTTGGAAAAGAGATAGAGTATTTCATTTTATCCTGTTGTTATGGACATATGATCACTTGTAGCATTCCACTATCATGAAAGGAAAAAAGAAGTGCTAAACCTTCTGAGCTGCTCTCATGAGATTTATCAGAATTACTAGATTAATAGGTACAAGTGGCAGGATAAGGGAAGCAGAGCTGTTTACTAGATTTCCTTGATGCATCTGCTTCAAAGCGGACGTGTGTGTGTGTGTGCGCGTGCACGTGTGTGTACCCATACTGATGAGGTAGTTGGAGGGGCTTACAAGAGATTACACAATGTTGTAATGGGACATCAAGGCTTTATCTGCATGTGTTAATTATATGGGTCATTCTAATCACAGCTGATAAAACCTCTCTACCATGCCATGTTGGACTGTACAGTATATATAGCATGCTTTACAGAAGATATTCCAAAAACATATTGGACATCTTGGAATTCTAATTGAATTTCTTTCCTCTATCCTTTTTCATCTGAGAAAAAAATGATATAAATTTTTAAAAAAAAGATAGTAATGATATCTCTGAAGTCTATAAAGACTTCAAAGAAAGAGGAGAAAATTGTATCACAGTATCACAACTGTGTATACACAGTATAACAAATTGTACCTACAGTATCACAAACATCAAAACTGACCAAGTTGCCTGAGAGCCCTGATGAAACCCTGCAGCCAGACCAGCAATAGTGAGGTCAGAACAAGCAAAACTAGTGACACTTCTACCTTTATACTCAGTGTCATTGTTCATCGCCATTCCTAGCTGTTTTCTGGGACCAGCATTAATGCTTATCACCCCCTCCAGTTCTACTAGAGAAGAAAGAGGATTCGTGGGAGAGAAGGACTGATAATCTTTTATTTCTTTTCCTCAGAATGGCCTTTTCTCATTCTCATGTGTTCACAATCTACATAAAAGGAGCTTCAGCAATAAAAGCATAATACCAATGGCACACAGACTTTAGAGAGAGAATAGTATTAGACAGCTTCAGTAGGGAATTAAAGTTAAGCAAAACTAGAGCTTGTAATGCTACTAAGGATGTGCTCTTGATTGAGTCTCCTTGGGATATCACAGGCATTGGTTGTAAGTTAACGTTTTTGACATTTACCAAACATCCTGTTAAAGCTTCTTAAGATTAGGCAGTTCATGTTACAATCAATTTTGTTTAAAAAAAATAAAATAGTTGTTTGAATACCAACCTTTGCCCTGAGGCACATCTGTTGAGGAAGAGACAAAAACAGGTTACATCATCTTGTTAGCTTACGATGGGGCCCTCAAAATATATACCAAAAACAGAATCTTAAGAAATCACATATTTTATTATTCCAGGAATACTGAGTTGGCACGCTTGTCCTCAAACATATACTGCCAAAATTAATATAATTATGCACAAGAGCCTTGTTTTATACAAAATACAGTTTACATTTTCAAAATACTAATACTTGGCAAGTGTAGAAGAGCTTTCTCCATGGAAGAATTTCAGCTTGTCGTAGAAATAACTAAACTTACTAAATAACCAACCCACAAAGGAGAGAAAAATGGTCCCTCTCTGAAGTATGTACTAAGTGAGCTTCAAAAAGGAGATTGTTCTGCCACTTTCACCCAAACAGAGACAGAATTGGGAAGGCAGACCCAGCTCTCAGGGATACTTCAGTAAAGGGCCCACTATTAGGCACGTTGCTGAATATTTCAATTTGGACACATCTCAGCAGCCAGCTGAACCAAGCTCCTGAGCACCATGTCCCTGCTCTCACAAGGTGCTTCTGCCCTTCCAGCTCGATACAGGCATGGAATAGCCTCTCCCTGCACAAAAATGCGCTGCAGAGGCTGTTGAGTGCCTTTGATCAACATASTCATACCTGCCACTAACATCTACTGCAGAGCCAGTACCCATCAAGGGCTGATGAGACCCTATTTTGATGAAAGTGAGACTGCACATCCTCACTAGCCACTTCAGAAACACAAGGGGCCTGCTCTCAAGTCTTTGCTTCTGCAGAGCCCTCCTTGCCCCTCCAGCGGAGTGTACAGTCTGCTTCATCTGCCGCTTGAGCTTGGGAAGGGTGCTCCCAAGGAAGTCAGTGAGCAAGATGAAAGGGAAAGCATGGTCACTCATCTTGAAAGAACTCATTTCCCTTTCCAAATGCATCTTCCTCAGTTCATCCATCTTCTGCCACCTCCCATTTTGAAGTAAGATACCTTTCTTTCCTTTCTCTCCCTCCCTATCACACTCAAATTGTCTGACTCTTTCCTTCCCCTTTTCAGGCATAACATAGTGCTATGCTTAGAGAACATTTCTTCAAGGAAAAGAATACACTTCATTCTGCTGCAGGAATAGTAACACACCTGACAGTGTATCCCCTGTGAGGTAAGACACTTTCCTCTTGTATAGATTTTACTCTTGTATAGATTTTAACTTTGGAGGAAGTTTACAGGAAATAGTAAAATAACTGCAGGTGAGATTTCTGATGACAAAGCCTTACTCCAACCTGGCTGTTTAATCTAAATTGCCATATGGCATTCTGGAGACATTGGCATTGTCTTGAAAAAAGAAACTGCCCGTTATTCCTTATTAGCCACTCAGTAGGATTTAATCCAGAAAACGCACTAGGGAAATTGTATCTCTGTATCCTCAGACACAGGGAACTGCCAGTGTCCACTTGCCCAAGTTTTTGAAAATTCAAAATTTCAATGCCCTTTTTATTTTCATGAGATTTGTCACCATTTTTATCAGTTCAAATATCATTGTTTCAGTAAAATATTCGCACTGCAATGTTCCACAAGAGCCTTTTGTATTAAATGAATCATGAAGTGTTACACAAATGGCATTTTGTCCCATTCAAGCAAAGTATTAAAAAATTTAATTGAAGGAGGCAAAATACATCTCAGACACCAGTGTTTAAAGTTAACTGAATTTCTGTATGTCCAATTACCATCTTATTTTCTAGTGAATTAAGTGAAACAGCTGGTTCCTTAGTATACACTTGCTTTTCTTATGACTATGATGGAGAACTTCTGTTTCAAGATAAACTGTAGCCAGTTAAWGATCAACACACATGCCATAGAGCCTATGATCTGAAAAATTCACATGCCAAAATCTTCAAAACACGATGGAATGAGTTAAGCAGATAAAACCAAAGACTCAGAGAGAAGCCCCCCAGAACTGTTTGGCTTCCAGCCATAATGTTGGCCTAATTGGCTCCCTCTTGCTCACCTAGAGAAGCAGTGAGTAGGTTAGGTGCAGTGCCCAGGTCTCCTGGCTACCTGCATGGTGCCACTCTTGAGCTCCATTGAGCAGTGAAACCTGTTCTGAGGGAGAAGGTGTGTTTTGAGCTTACTGTGCTCCAGTATGCACCAATAATGCTGATGGACAACTAAGTATCTCTCTAAGTGAGAATACTGATGGAAGAGCAATTCAAAGGGCATGAAGACCTGATGAAACCATGTTTGGTCTTTTAAAGAACCTTCAGATCAAGGTTTTCCATGATATTTAGATGCTCAAAAATACACATTCCAAAATCTAGCAGAATCTGCCAGAATACCTCTCTGCAGCTTCAGGCTACCAAACACTCACTGAAAGCTTGGCCCCCAATCACAAAATTCAAATAGTAAGGCATCAAGTAGCTTTTCCAGATAGCTTAGCTACTTCTTCTGGAATAGGCACGTTCTGAAAACGTCATTCTGCAAATTTGCCAGAAGCTTGCACTCTCCTATTCTCAGGATGTTTGGTCCAGGACTTCACTCAAAACAGCTGCTCCTCGGATTCCATTTATTTTTGTGTTGCATCATATCACAGGTATTAAAACAGAAGTCAGAACTCTGAAAACTTGAGAAAAAAAGGCTTGCTAAATAAGGCAGCATTAAAATAAGAAATTCCCTCCCCATCAAAATGCCCCAAATTCACCTGAAAAACCTGAAGTAAAAGTTCAGTATGGTATTCAGCATTGTCTGAATTCTCATCTTCCTTGATACTCATGGAAATTTGTTGCTATCTGACACCTGTTTAATGACCCATGAGAAATGAATATATTGTCTTAGTCCCTTTCTTACAGCATATATGTAGACATCACACAGCATGGCTATGACAATAGCCATGACTTAATATCCTGGTTGGCAATATATCCACACTGCCAGCTGATTGAATTGCTTCTCGGAAATACTCAAACTAGCCTTAAACAAGAAGCAGAGTAAATCAGGCAATGTGGAACTCCATTCTGCCATGGATAGGGGCCTTCCAGTACTAAGCTAGGTACTTAGCTGCCTTGGGTATTTCTAGCCTACAGTGTAGACATTGCAATGGAAAAAATGGCATCATGAAGCCACAAAGGGTGAACCACATGTATATCCACATGTAATGGTTTCAAACCAGGGCTAAGGCAAGGGCAGAAAAATAAGTATAAATGTTGCTTGAGCTTTCATTGTTCTGCCCAGGGGCATTTCGACCTCCCACAAAGATACTGTGCAAGAGCTTCATGTAACTCATGACCTGAAGTGAGGAGAAGACGTCATTGTGCAGCACTGTCAGTCAGACGTTTTTCTCCTACAGCAAAACTGTTGTGAAGTCAGTAGTGTCTCAATCTGATTCTTCAAAACTATTGCATGCAGGTGCTTGCATGACTGAATTTGTGCTGTTCCTCCACTAGACAAACACACTATCTAAATGAGACTATTATACTTGGCAAGACATTATATTTTCAGATACTCCTTTGGCTCCCTGCAATATGGAGCAGCTTGGCACTACCTGAAGTCTCGGCAGTGATACAATTTGCAGCATCCTGAGCGTATGTGGTGATGGACAGTCAGCTTGCAAGCCTAGGAAGCAAGAGGGGAGCTTGTTTGCTTAGCCTGAATCTCTAGGGTACACTCACTGCTGTTCTAATGTAAATGTTTATGAGGGATGCAATAAAATATTAAACTAAATGAATAATTGATATTTACTTTATAGTAATTCAGATCCTTGCTTCTTTGAATAAAATCCATTATTTACAATATTCTACTTAACTAGGAGTGATTTCTCTTTGTTCATGCCACTTTCTAATTACTTGTTCCATCTGACACGTTTTCCAGAGCCATATTGAGATGGTTATTGCATGTCAGTGTTTAAGGGCTTAGTATCCATTTTCCAGATACTTTGTAATACCAAAAGAAGAGCTTCACAAACATATTTCTTGCACAGTAGATGATCTCTAACTGTCATGGATTTTTGACATACACAGTCATTATCAAGATGTAGGTATATTAATTAAAATTGAATGATGAAAAAAGAGCCACAAAATGCTTTATCTAACACACAGCTTGAATTCAATTCACTGTTTGTGTACTTAAAATATGCGTTATGCATGAATATTCAAATGATCATTTCATACAAACGTCCACAAATCTTAAAAATTTCATACCCAAAATGCATTATACAGAAAAAAAATCATTCGTCTGTTAAAAGGCTTCAGTCATCTAATTAGAGAGTAAAAACTGAACCTCATGATTAACACAAAGCCCTGAAAAGCCAGTACTTAAAACTGACAGTCTACAAACAGCTTGTAACTGGAAAATTATACAACCAAAATATCCGGAACATATTTACAAATTCCAAATACAGGTAATGCAAACAATTCACTTCCGTTCCAATTAATTGTGTAATTAGTTCAATTAGTACAGTCCAATCAGAATCACAGAATCACAGGATCGCTGAGGTTGGAAGGGACCTCTGGAGATCATCTAGTCCAACCCCCCTGCTCAAGCAGGGTCACCTAGAGCACATTGCACA
>NW_020449453.1:314549-354490 GCF_003343035.1 Apteryx rowi | reverse complement strand
GACCTTTCAAAGATGATGGAGAGTGGCTTAGCAATGACATCTGCCACCTCCCTCAGCACTCGTGGGTGCATCCCATCAGGGCCCATGGATTTGTGGGTGTCAAGTTTGCTTAAATGATTTCTAACCCGATCCTCCTCCACCTCCTCCACCTCCTCCACCTCCAGTCTCACACATCAATTCAAGTTACATATCAACAACCTCCTAGCATATCACTAAGCTCAATATACATTCATGTTTTGTACATACTTACATAATTACTGAATGTGCAGTGAAGAAGGAATTCCATTTCCCTGCTAAGCACAGGCATGCCCCACAGATCAACTTTCACAACCTGTCTCTTAACACTGTGGTGTGAGAAACACCAGAAAAGGAAGAGGAGATACACTCAATGTGAGCGGCTGCCAGAAATTCCACCATCAAATTATACTGCGAATCTGCCTTGCAAAACTAAAGAAGAATGTTAGAATACTGTTGGAATAAACATGACATAATTCAGACAAAACGCTTTTTGCAAATTAAGTGCCAAACGTCTCCTCCTTGAGATGTAATAAATACAATTGTGGAGCTGTTGAAAGGCAGGCTGCATGCATTTATCCTCCTCAGGAAAAGCTCAGAAGAAGAGTTCCCAACTAGTATTAGGATAGCCTGCATGCTAATTCTTACTGATATACTAAAAACTAAGTGAATAATTGAATTTATATTGGCAAGATATCAGTCACCTTCTCTGGCTGATGTTTTACTGGTGAGCAAGGGGGTCTTGTATGATTTTGTAGTGTTATGTCAGTAAAATCAGTCTTGAAGTATATAAAGTGTCAGTTTGCCATTTAAAAAAATCACTTCACCTCTCAGTGACTTCTAAAATTTTGCAGAAAGTTACTGGAGAGTTGGTATGCACAAGAAATGGTGGACTGAGCTTACAGTAAAAATAACTGATTAATTTAGAGATCACCTAGAGGAAGACCTTGGACCTGAATCCAGCTTCCATTTAAGCTGCTCTGAATATGAAAATAATTCCAAACAACATCACCATTGAAGAAATTTTGATGCCACTATTGACTTTTCAATTTTCAAACTACCACACTTGGCATTTGGTCTAGGCCACACCTGCATGTATGTGTTTTTTTCCCTGCGCAGTATCATTTGATATATGGGATTGTAACATACAATGATTATATGATTAACATTAAATCAATATGATTAAATTTATTTTCTGTCTAATGTTCTGAAAAGGAGAAGAACTATATCTAAGAGCAACACCCTCCTTATCTGCAGAGGACCTAACACAACGCTCTTACACAATACACCCCAGACTTAAATAATGCTTCATTCAGGCAGAAAGTGACCACTTTACTAGTTCTAAAAAACAATATTGCCATAAAAATGGACTTATAATTTTTTTTTTCATCATTTAAGAGAAGTATTATTCAATGCACAGTGAAGGTATTGCTATTGAGCAAAGTCCTAAAAACTAATCCATTTCTGTTTGAGAATTATTATCCTTAATACGTACATGGAAAAACTTAATCAAAGTCACAGAGCAGGTAGCAAAGTAATATTAGAACTAAGAACCTCCTTGTTTCCAATCCTGCACTCCAGCCCTATGCTATTTTCCATGCACATAGAGGAGCTTTAAGGTAAGACTGATAGGACTTTAGACATCTGTGATGCAGAAGCATAAAGTACTAGTTTAAGCTACTCATCAGGATGCTTTTACAATCCATTGAAGGAAACAGGAACTTTTAAAGTGTGAATCACATCCAAAGGTAAGCATCCACACAGGCCAGATGAATTGTCCTCTGAGAGTATCTATTTCTCTCCACAAATTTCAAGACAGTCTGGGTGTCCACATTGAAAAAATCTAGGTGAGATGAACACTACTCACAGGTCTGCATTTTTAATTAAAAAGAAAACAAAAGTCTTCATGAAAAAAAAATTTTCCACATATTATGAGTCCCGGTGTAGCAGTTTAACCAGAATATTAAATCAAAGTGGACAATCTAAGACATTTAAAGAAACAATGAAAATAAACAGATTCAAAGTAGTACAGTGCCATGAATACTTCAGTACAAGCCCAAATGATGTTGCCTCTTCAGAGAGAACTAAACCAAACAGCATCACGCATCACATTTAAACTGCATTTTCACTTCAGCTAAGTAAGAGGAGATCATTTCAACTGAATGAGACCATACCAAAGCCTTTAATACAAAATCCAGACAATCTGAACCTTTGTAAATTTTTTCATGTGCTCCTGAATTTTTTCTTTTGGAATAGTGCCAGGATCAAAAGTATCAGATGACCCAAGAAGATTTTACTCATGGTATTTACAGCCTGGATGAAACCAGGAAGTCACAAAGGCTTGACAAAGCTTGACACTGAGTAGACTTCAGAGTTACTTCTTCTAGAGCAAAAGGATTCTAAGAAATTCTGACAATGTCCTAATTTGCATGTGAAATTTGGAGTAATTACTTGAACTATATTACTCCAAACAAGAGGGTTCTCATACCAGTACAAGCTGAAAAGTGAGGAAAGGGATTTTTCTTCCCTCTTTTCTGAATAGCATGTATCTTGTTTTAGGCAGCAGTATGAAGGTAGACCATGATGCTGGAAACACGTATGAACACTGTTTTCTAGAAACATAAAAAGCCTTCCATCTTCCAAATGTAAAAGATCCTATCTACACTATACGATGTATCTTTCAAGTCAAGCTGTCTCAAGCTTCCCCATGTGTCTTGTCACACGCATTAGATTAGGGTCTGATTGATTTTGCTTGCTTCTTTAAATCCTTGACTTCTTAAATGTCCAGGTATTGCATTTTTACTGCTGCATTTTGCAGCCCACAATCCTTCAGAGAGGCTTGACATGGATTGCCCCAGAGTGCAGTTAAAAGGGGCTGCAGTACCATGGGTTGTATGGCCATGCTATCTTCACAAACCAGCTTTCCTGAACTGTAAACAAGAGCTTGCTGAGAATTTATTAGTGGATGTGCAGAGTAAACAAAAGCCTACAAGGATCGTGTCAGGTTACACTACCTGTGAGCAGTAGTTTGCAAGGCATTTTCAAGGAACCTATTGGATTTGTGAAATATTGCAAGCCTCGCAGAAATCACGCAATGATGAGGGCTTAAGAGGATACTATATAAAAACTTGACAAATCATTCTGCACCCCCACATGGATATAATGTGGTTAGCGATATCTGAATTTTTATGTATACCACTTTAAAATGGCTAGTTGTAAACATGACTAAAACTAAAAGGATTAACATTCCTTAGATATTCCACCTAAATCAGCTACTCCAAAGGAGACATTTAGCCCAAACATTTGTCATGTCTTCAACTTTCCTCTGTGACACAACACTCTGAGGGAAGAAATGAAAGGTACTTTTTAAAATTTGTAGGTGAATTTAATGCTCATGAAAGTGAAGGATTTACAACCCTAACTAGAACTGAACGCAGTGCATTACAGAAATTTACATTCACAGAAAATGGCATAACATTCTTCAGCTCTAACTTGAAAGACCCTGTCTCCTTTGTCCTTTCTCAATATTCTTTGTTAAAGAATGATGAAAACATAGAAAATAGGGCTCAGTAGACATTCATGTTTTATTCACACTTAGTGAATGCACAATGAAGAAGGAACTACGTTTTTCTTTAAGCACACCTTTTAAATCAAGGTGTGCCCCACAGATCAGCTTTCACAAACTTGAATATTTGTTCACGTGCTTTCTCAAGGAAGAAGTTCCAAAAATGAAATCCATGTTAGGGAACATGTGGAGGGCTTGCCCTGAAAAATACCAAAAAATTACATCTCATGCCTCTGCAGCACTTAAGCTGACTTGAATATAGTAATTTCAGACTATTTTCTGGGAAATGCCCTAAACTGTGACCCATGGCAAGTTATTGCCATAACCTATGTCTGCTCTATGGGATCCAGGAGCATTTCCCAGTTTTGGTGACAGTCATTCCCCTCCCCCCACACATTCACATATCCTGGTTCCCATGTAGAAATACCACCCTGAAAAAAGGCATGCCAAAGTGAATGTCATTGACTTTCACTGGGAAAAGAAGATAAAGGATACTGATGGACTGGGAAATAAGGGATAGAGAATCAAATCTTATTTATTTATGGACCAAATAATGAAAAGACCAGCACAAAAAATTCCACGTATTCATACCATGTTTCCTTGAACTCAAGATACCCATAAATCTAAGGAAATAGTTAAAACTTTGGTCCACTTCTGCTGCTGCTAACAGGGAACCCTCTCAGAAACCCCTGTTAATTTTAGAAAGGATCTATATGCAATAAAGGAATAATCAGCCCAAGCCAAAAAGTGCAAAAAAGGAAATTTTTCGATCAATTTTTTCCTCTTTTCTTTTACCTTTGGATAACAAGCATGCTATCTATGCAACTGACTACACAAAACTGCCAATGCTGTGATCCAGACATAATAGTGATGAACAGTTAATCAGAAATCACCCTAAAATAAACCCTGCACAGTATTCTTTTCCCCTTAAAAGCCTGTCTTGGCACTAGTTTTACTCCTTGAAATGCCCATCTTCATATTTTACTAGGAACTTTTCTCATGTATGGTATGAATGTGCCTGACATAAATAAAACATAAAAAGCAGTAGCACTCTTCTCTTAGTTCTCAAGAATTGCTGCAACCTTCCCTTTCTCCCCCACAATTTTAGTGATGTCCTTCTCGGAAAACTAGACGGTACAAAAAACTGCCTGTTGCCATAGACTGTTGCTGTGGTGTGAGTGACTCAAGGAACCAGATGAGCCGTACCCCACTGGAAGCACAGACAGGCTGGATCCTGGGGCACAGGGAAAACTAATGGAGAAAAGGAGGAAGAGAAATGGGGGAAGAGCAGGTAGGTGCCACAATGTGGAGATGACTAGTAAGATTTTAGACTTACAACCATTCTGTCAGTATTTGCTGGGTGTAAAGGCCTGAGGAAGAAAGACTATCTGGCCAAAACTCAGTTTTGAAAAGGGCCCCAGCTATGTTACAGGACATCCTAATGCAGAGATGCCTGCAGTCCCTACCTTGGCCCCAGACCCTCTTTGCACACCTCTGATCAGCTCCACGATGCTCTGCTAGGAGAGGCTGGACACCCTTTTCCATCATAAGCCAGGTGAACTGCTGGTCTCCAGCCACAGATGTGACACAGTTCCCAAAGCCCATGGACATAAGTTTGCCATTTGTTCTGAATTTTACTAAATTCTCTGCTAAGCTCATGCTTTAGGACTGTGATATATCACTGACTCATCTCTTGAGGGTCTCTTGGAAAATAAGCATCCTTTTGAGGAACTCCAAAAAGAGCAGTGGGTGTGACCTGGAAGAGACCACTCCACACCAGTGCACAACAGTGAACAATCAGATGGGACAACATGTTCTCAATGGTAAGAAAGCCAGGCACACATCTATACATCAGATGTAAAATGATACTTGAAATAACAAAGCATTTATTTAAATCACATCCTTTGAACAAAAGGCAACCTCACCTATTTTCCCTTTTCAGTTAGAACATTGACAGTTTCATTTTTTATTCAGTTCACTTGAGACTTTAAAATAACAGTTAAACTTTATGCTGTTAAATTCCCAGAAATCATTTTTATGTGGCCAAAGAAAGGCATGGACACTAGAGATTTTAAGAAAACACAGTGGTGTTTATTTGATTTTCTTGTTACATAAATGGATTTTATGTACTGGAAAAGTAGCTAATCTTGATAGATGTGCATGTGGCAATACAGCTGATGGTTACTGAAGCCAGACAATGTGAGCTTTCTCTTTCCAAGCCTCTTACTGAGGAACTGTGCTGATACTTAAGTAAATAAAATGGCAAAAAGAAAAGGAATAGAAACACAGAGCTGATTAAGATCAAATTAAAAATAAATCAACAGCAAGTCCTACTGAAATGCAACTCCAGAAGCTGCAGCAGTGTCACAGCATAACACAGATGAAGAAAAATGCATTGATTTCTAGACACAAACATAACAATCATTTCTTCATATACATCATTTGGGCATTTTAGAGGACATTTGTTTGGAATGCCTAAATTGATTCAGCTCATGAGATCATCACATGGCAGTCTCCAAAAAACTGGTGAACCATCTATCAAAGTGGTTGACGGATTACACTGTCCCACATACAACAGATCAGTGTGAAATATCTCTCTCTACTTTATCACCCTAAGCTTCAAATATAATAACTCTCTATATGTATCATTTGGATGTCTATCCAGAGTATATCACCTCTTTCCCCACATTTTTATATCTGCTTTTTTTCCCCAAACAACTCTGAAAAAACATCTGATTTATTTCCACTCTTAAAGTATGCAGGGTACTACATCCCCAAAGCAAGAAAACAACCTGTGGAGCCAAATTCCCAGCACATCTTAGTCTACACAGAAGAAAAATGGAGCAAAATTGTATCTTAAACAAATGGTATCCTCTATGTTCAAGGTAGAAAGAGAGGTCCGTTCAACCATTATGTCAGTTGCTCTATTTGCACTTTTTTCCACATCATCAGGCAGGCCGCCCCAGAAAGTCCAGCAGTCCAGTTATGTCCTAGATCCTCTCTATTATCATTAGGGTTGGAAAGGGTAAGTATTTGCATAGAAATAAGAAGTAAGAGCAAAGGTTGCAAGTGGGAAGCATTAGGAGTAGATACCAGAAAGTAAAACTGAGCATATGTGGCCGGACTACACTAGCAGTGTATCTGTAAATGAAAACTATAGCAATGTTGTACCTGCTCATGAGGCCTTTTGTTCAAGAGGTATTGACAGAAATTTGTATCCTGCAAATTTAAAGTCTCTTTACTCTTCAAGTACTGTTTAAAAGAATGCACTTGAGAATAAGTTCAGCATTATGCAGGAACTTTGCAGGGAAAAATCAAAATATATTACTTCTTTATTATTTGTTTGCACTGTGATACCAAGGAACCTTGGCCATAGCTGTGCAAATACAGAATTAATAAAGGTACTGCACCCCAAATATTCGCTCTATACCCACGTTGCTGTAAGACTTACTCGTGCCACTTATACACAACATGAAACCTTGATCTTGAAAACTTTTAGGTATGCACCTTACTTGAAGCATCTATATAGGTCCACAAGAGTCAGTGGGACTTGTTCTCTTAAATCTTTCTCTTGAATATCAGCACACTGAAGCTTTAAGGTAACTTGTCTGGGTAGTGGCAGCTGCCACACGGATTTCAGTGCTGGCTCATTTCCAGTTCTGATGCTGTGACTGTAACATAGCTTAAGACACTCAGGTTATCTCCTATTCCTTTTGGAAAACGCAATGGGAACTTGAACTTTCACCTCATTGTTACCAGAGATGTTCATTTAACTACAGAAATTAGAGACTGAAATAGCCTATTAGGTCATCTTATTCTGCAGAAACAGCCCAGGTCTCTAAAAGAGCGCTGCAAATGTCAGCAAGAAGCGTAAGCACAAGCACTTTCCTTGAATACCTGGCCACTTTTCCCCCTCTTAATATCTTTATTTTAAGAAATAAAAATGAGTAAAGCTGCAGTAACTAAATTAAATTTCATACAAACAATGCACTTAATAGGATGGGAGGCTAATAATGTACATGGGCACAATAATAAATGACAGGTTTGTTGCTGCTTCTTTGTTGATTATGAAAGACGTTAAAAGCAAGGTTGGAAACAGAAGAAAGATGGGAAGCTTATATGAAGATGAACAAAGGGAAACTAATTAAAGAGTAGAGAAAACAGTCAAAGAGTGATAATAATAGGAACAGTAGTAGAAATGTCAAAAACCCAAATAGTTTGACATGGATTGGCAACCTGACCAGAACACAGTCCTGTTAGTATTACTGAGGCACTGCCCAAGCTACAGGGTCTATGTTCAGATTCATGTAGTTGCAGGATTGGTTTCATAGGTTATTTTAGGTTTGGATACAGATACAGCAGTTACCCAGTTGATGAATGAATTACGGGCAAGCTGACACGAAGGCACTACTCCTGAACTCCAGTGRAGAGGTGTTCAACCCATGGGCTGCAAGCCATCTGAGGCCTACTGAGTTGGTTCATCAGCCCCCACACCTCCTTTTCAGGACCTAGGTTGCAGCAAGCTGTATGAACCAAATAAATTACTCTGGTAACTGCAGCAACCTGCTCCTGGCCTTCATCTTTCCTGAGGGGGAACCGTAGTCCTCCTGTCATGAGGGACTCATGTTTAGCCTCATGACTGTGAGGTGGGAGCAGGAGGAAAGCACATCTCTGAGAAAGATGTAGCTCTGGAGTCTGATGCTACCAGAAAAACAATCCATTAATCCCACAGCCTTGTCCAAGGGTAAGAAACATCCAGGAAAGAGAGGAGTGCCACAAACCAGCATGAAGTACTCTGACGATTACCTTAAACTCCCACTACTCTTGTTGCTAGAGCTCTCCAGGAGCAGGATTCAGTAAAAAGTGCTGCCTGTGCATAGTAGTCACTTTGTGCAAGCTTAGGAAGTGTGGCACAGACTGCAGCATATAGCCCTCTCCTGGTACAGGAACAAAGTATGTGGTCTGTCTGGTCACAGGGCTGGACACAACTTTCATACATCATGTTTTCTTACTTCGACTTGCCAATAGATCTATGCCAATCAAGTAGGATATTTACTTTTAGTTTGGAATAATGCAGAAGAAATTATCATTGTCTTCAGCTGTGGTACAGCTTTGCTTCTCATTGATTAAAGATAATAGTATGATTAAAAATTATAGTAGTAAAACCATAAGTATAAAATCTCTAAAAGCAAAAACAAAAAGTTAAAAGTTTCAACCTTTGTAAGTAGCAGGATGCTTTGATCAGGTCCTGTTTGTGATTGTGATAATTATATAGGCAAATATGTCAGTGAAAATGTTTGAAAAACAAGGAACATCAAAGCACCTAAGAAGTCTTGTTTGTTTTTTTTGTTTCAGAAGTGTCCTTGAAAATATTCCAGCTGGTAACAGCCTGTCTCTCAAATGGCTAACTAAATGTCTGAGATAATTAGAAGCCAAAGCTACAGCACAAATATTAATGGCACAGAATTCAAAGGAAATAGCCTTGTAGGAAACAAACAAAACCCCTGCTGTTATGTTACACACAACTTGATTAACCACTGGTCCAAATCATGATACATGTGGATAATTTTGATCATTATATTGTAATTTGTCAAAAAATGCAACTAAAAAAATATTGAAGGAAATGAAGCAGTTATAGAAACAGCAAGTTAGTATGAAGCATGTTACTCGCTAATCAGAAAGCATTTTTTTAAAGTGTTAGCTATGTAAATCTTTCAAATGTTTCATAATTGTTGCATGCTGTACTCAGCACTTGAAAAAGTTAACTGAAGTAGCATAAAGTCGTGGGGAGAATAGCGTATTATATCAAATAAGTGCATGAACAAGTTGAGAGTGAAAGAAGGAGATGAAGCTGATAGGTGGGTTCCTTGAAATAGCTTTTGGATTCAAGAGGACTTTTAAACCTGACCTTTCAGGAAATTTTACAAGAGGGTGAGAATTGCTGAGGGTTGGGTTTTTCCAGTAGGGAACATAGATACTGAAGAAATGAGACCAATTATACAATTACTCCAATATTATGCAACTCAGAAAAGGTCAAAACATAATTATAACAAGAAGGATGCCTTATCTGGTTTGCCATTTAAATATTGCATTTGCCATTTAAATATTGCATATTTGTTGCGCGGCAGTATGTGCTACTGAGATGAGAAGCTGCTCCTTACTCTGGATGACCCATTTGTAATCTGGACTCTTTGCCTAGCCATTTTATGACTGAGAAGGCAGTGTTAACTTCGACTTTAGGTCTGTGACACTTTGGGAAATGTAGTTTGGCAAATGAGTGAGGTTTTGCTGGAAGGAATTGTTTCTTTGTGTTTTTGGGTTTTTGTGTTTGTTTTCCTGTGGCTGGCCAAATTAAATTATGTTGTTTTGCTGAAGGAAAGGGAATTATTTATTATTATTCTTTGCACTCAAAGTTGGTTAGCTCTGCAGGATACGCAAATCTAATAAGGGGAGTAGAAGAGAACAACTTTAATTATTTTGGGTGGTTGATTATGAGCAATTTCCTCCTTTAGAGAATCCTCAGTGAACCACCCATGGGTGGTTCCTTCTAGTATATGTTAGGTATGAGAGAAAACACCAGAAAAAGCAAAAGGCTGGATTTAGCATGACAATTTAGGGTGGGAATTTTGTTTGTGCTTTTAACTAGCAAAGTACATGGAGTAGCTCTTTGCTCTATGTTTTGCTAATAATTTTTCTTTTTCAGAATAACAGTGCCGAGTGTAACCTTTCCTTCCACCCATTTATACGCAAAGATAAAGAGTTGTTCCATGTGACACCATAAACAAAAGCATCAAGGAAATCCCCCAAATCTAATACAGATTAGACAAAATGAAGAAAACTACTCTGTGTAAAGGATGTTTACAGAAAGGGGTTATGTGGATGGGACTGAGCTAGGCATTAGCATTTTCTGTCTTGTCATGGCCACAGGCTCACCTCTTCTCCTGCATCTGTAGAGACGACGAGGTGCTCTGAGGGTGCTAAACAGACCACTGTCTGCCACTGCTATCTGTTGTCAATTGGTAGCCTCCCCTGCTCCACACAGCAATAGCCAGCCCTTGCTTTTCCCTTCTTCCTTATTAACTCTTACTCCTAGTACTTCTGCTAATTTGAAAACCAGAGAAATTGCCTGAGGCTAAACCATTATGTTTGGTAGGAAAAGGATGAATGACCCTCAGCTGCCTGTACTCATTACTGGGCCAGGAGGCACCTTCACCTTTTTTCTGGATAGAGGCCAGCTTCCCATACTCTGCTTTCACTTATTCCTCAGTCCTAAATTACGGTGAGTCAGAGAAAAGAAGGGTAACTGGATCCATACAGAAAGATGGAATTTCTTAGGAAAAGGGCAGCAAGGTTTGAGGAGAAGAGATTAATGTTCTTATTTTTAAAGTGAGGTGGAAAAAGAGATTTTTGAGGAGGGATTGAATGAATTCTGGGGGACACCATCAAATGGTGAATATTGCATGTATTTGGTTCTGACATGATATCATGATTTGCATTTGGAGGAGAAGGATGGTAAGACTACTGAGAAGTATTTGAGAAGGCCCCTGAGATCCTGTGAACACTGCCTTAAGTCACTACTCCTTTAAAAAGACATGTATCTGATTACAGAATCAGAATCTAATCTGATTGTGTAACCGTGGAGAACTTCAATGACTTTCTGAAGGACATCAGTTTATTATGATTGAACTCATAAATTTAAATGTTTTTTAAACAAATGGCTGTAACATTAGTATGTTTTTCTCCAAGTATAGACTAGCTTTCAGCTCTCCGTCCTTCAGTGCTTTCTTAAGTATGGGTCAGAAAGGGGTCATAATTGGGTCGGATTTATCAGATAAGAATAAAATTAACCAGAAAAAACACTTGGGCTACCAAGTAGTAGGCTGCCAGCCAATGGGAATGTTAGTTAATAATTAATCACCCATTTGTTAGCCTTACCTAACCAAAACCTGTTTCAGTTGAAATCAGAAAAATAAAGAGATTAGGCCTTCAGTCATAAAATAGAATGGTGAGAACAATAAAAATCATAAGCTCAGATACTGAACTGTTACTACATATTATTCAAGGAATACCAAAGTTGCAAATTCTTCACAAGCAGTCCAAGGCTGAAATTTGTTCACATAAAACAGCTTAGCAAAGAAAAATATCTTAAACTATCTCTGCTCATGGGCAATGTGTRAACAAGAGGCCTTATGAATAAATCTAAATGTGTGATATTACTGTCAGACAAAAATGTACAAATACTACTATAATTAGAGAAAAACATATTTGCTAAAAGTGGGGTGCTAACCAAATTCTTTAATATTTTAATGAGTGATAATTTTTCCAGACCTATAGGTAAACAAGAAAAGCAATATTTTTATTCCTAGAAATAGAAATTATTGAAAATAGAAGCTGGAAGAAACCTTAACATGCCACATTGTCCATCCTGCTGTTCAAAGATATTAAAATATATACCATTCTTGTATGACAAAATCATCTGATGGCATCATCTTTCATAGCAAAATTTTGTTGCTATAATAATGGTATGACACACTGCTAAGAATTATTTATCGCTGAAAATTATCTTACAGAATATGGTTCAAGCTTATAAGGAAAACATCAGCTTTGACCTATTAGTTCACATATGACAAGCTTGTCAGCCCTGAGAGAGATTGTTAGTTATTCCCTTTGAATTTGGAGGTCTAAAGATGGAGCAGAAACAGCTGTTACAATAGTACCAGTGCCAACAGTATAACTGAAATAGCCATACAGACTTTTCTAGAGAAAGGAAGGGAGGCAAAAAGAGACATTGGACAAGATGGCATGAGTAAAGTTTTCCCAGTGGTGTCTAAGCCATGAAATGTACTTTCAGTGGACAGATAAAGAACCAAAGGGTCTGAGGTTGTCAGGCCACAGCCATTCTTTAACATTAGGTTGCATTTAAAATTTTGAGATTGAAATGTGTTTGCCTGTTCATTTTGTTAGGTCTTGAAGGTATCCTTTTAGTAATCTTCAGATTAAAATTAAAATATTAATAACACAGCTTCTGTTGAAGGAATGCTTGAGAATAATAGATGAGTGCTCCTTGGTCAGTTGTTCTTCTAAATCCATTACCCAAACACCTGAAAACAGTATTCCACATCAGTTACATATGAAGCAAACCTCAGTTGCAATTCCATGCATGAGAAGCTGACCATAAGCTACTGCAAGGTCTGAAGCCCTTTTGGTTGAAGATGCTACGTGAGAACTATGGAGCTTTTAAATACTTGTCATCATCACATGTCCCATCTCCTGTCTCCTGGCCTTCCAGGCCTCAGGCAAGCAGTCAGCATTCCAAGAAAGCCACTCAAATATCAAGCAATGGCAACTTCATTTAACTAAAGTTCTCCTTCCCTTGTTCACATGCAAAGTGAGATACAATCTGTGGTGAGATACAAACTCTGGGCAGTTGATAAGATATGATGAAATGTATAACAAATGGCCCTACTTGTGCTGTCCACTGAGAAAGCTAAAAAGAGTTTGTATGATAAAATCTTAAATCTGTGAAAGTAATTGCTTCTGACATCTCCAACTAGGCAATAGGCTGCCCAAACAGTGCTGTTCAGGCACAAATTCTGAGGCTAATGAAGTGAGAAGAACACAGTGTAGATACAAATTAAAGCCTACTTATGATGAATGTCTGGGTTGTTTTCTTAAACTCCTGTTTTGTGTGGAGAGGGGAAAAATAATCTGTTGCTAATGGTCACCCTTTTGTATTTTTGTATTTTTAGAACTTGTTGCAGTGTTGTGATTAACAGCAAGGAATGGCTGTAGGGTAATTCTAATATGTTAATGAAACCCCACACTCCAGTACAACTTCCTTGAAGATTCTTTTTATAGATTTTACATTGTGGAGGAAATGAACTATAAAAAATGTGCTACTTCCAAAATGATAAATCATTTACTGTTTACTTACATATTTTTCCTTGCCAAATCTCTCTTCTGCTTATTCAAACATTTGAATATTCACTTGACCTCCTTGTCTGTATCTTCTATGAATTTTGTTTCTTAAGGTGAAATCTACTGGAATTATTTTCAAACCTAAGCAACCACATTCTGTCATCTAAATAACCTAATTAAATTCTTTTCAAAGTTGCTGCACATGTGCAGTGTTCCTTAATTTATCTCATTGCTTGTCAGGAATATGAACTATGTGTGAACAATTCAGGAATCTTTTCCTTGAGGTTCTAGTTTTAAGTATTTGAGCTTGAGAATTTTGGAAAGAGTTAATCGCCTGGGATAATGAATCATCAGATAAAGGACAATTTCTCACTGTGGGATCAATGTCAAAAACTACATCAGTCCTTGAGGTTTTCCATCAGCAGCAAATACCTGAATTTTTAGAACTGGTGATTCTATTTGGCTATATACAAACCTGCCCAAGCACTCTCTTACTGTTAAAGATCTTGAAGAAAAAATTTAACATAAGCTTGATAATCCTTTCAGAGAGGGTTAGATACCAATGCAAATACATGAAGACAAGATACATTGGTATTTAATGGCATAGATACTCCCAGTTTGACTGGTGTCTTTTCTATGTTCCTGGCCTTTATTTTTTGTTCTCTGATCGTCACTCATTGATGTTGTTTGATTGTGTGTCATGCACCAAGGTTACATCATCAATTAGCTTCTTTCAGTAAATGGAGAATAATGAAATACCATAATCAAAGCAAAGTGGAAGTCCTCTTAAATTAAACAAAAAATATTCAGAGTAGCTTTCTGAAACAGAAAATATTCACTGTAGCCTCCTACAGAAGGAAATACTTGTCTGTTGTAAAGTCACAAGATGTAACAATCTTGCAGTTTTTATGCCCTTACTATAGTGTTACACATTCAATTAATTTTTTCATATTATTGTGGGCACTGCCATCTTTTATGAAAATGCATTATGAGCCATTTTTCAGACAAACCATCTACTGGACTTTTCCTTGCAACATAAATGAAAGTTTGGAAGACAAAAGTAGTCTAATAAGAATCTGAGATTGTCCATTCTGATAAAAAGTTGAACATTCCTTCTCATGTCTTCCCCTGCTTTCCCAGAACATCTTGCACCACCTCTGGTGTGCCCCACAGACCAGGAAATGCTGATCTGTTTGAGAGTCAGCACCTCATTTTCAAGATGTTTGGGTGCTCAAGAAACTAAGATCTGTTGGAAAACAGTGGTGCATAATTCGCTTTTGAAATCCACTTTTGAGTTAGATTCCTCAATGACTTACATGGTTTTGCAAATTTAATTTTTTATTTTTTTGCTGCCTCCCTCACTAACTCACCCAGCCTGTTCACTCATATACTCTACCTTCTTTCTTTCATCAGCTCGTTCAGTCTGCTAGGCAGTAAGCTGTTTGTCATAGGGTACCTGTCATTTCTTATATATCTGTAGAATGCCTCAACTTTGCCAGGGACTGCAGATGGTACTGTCACATAAGTGTTATAACTCAGAGGAATGTAAAAATAAAAACTAGTACATCTGTGTTACATATAATGATGTTTTATTTTCTTTACATGCTCATTATACTCTAACTAAATATGTCAAAAATTAAGTGAACAGTGCTCAGATCTGCAAGGATCATATCAAGGGATGTGACAAAACTTTTAGTCGGTGCAGAATTCACTTTGCGGATAGGAAGCCCAAATAGTTAGGTGTGTCAGTAGAAATTTTCACTGTACTGTGCATTATACCATAGAACTAAGACATATATTTATATTCAGAAACTGCTTCTGCCACTATTACCTAATCACCTCATCTTTTTATTTTTTTCTTAGTTCTTGGCTACACACTCCACCATCTCTCTCTGTTCTGTCATCCCTGTTTTACATCTTCTTGCCATGCTCCACTAAAATGTCTTCCTGCTTCACAGCTCAGTAGCCCATGTTTAGACTTTATTGAAACAGTTTCCTTCTTTCCAGTTTTGTGAGCACAGCAATGGCCACTGACTGAGCCCCACTGCAGCTGCTACTCAAGCTCCAACCTATGGAATAGAGAAATTCCTACCCCTCTCCTCTTCCTCCAGTTCCCTAGATTAGCTCATTATTGCTGAACTACTCATATTGAGTGTTTAAAACATACCCATATCAGTAATTTGGAGTTAATGCCTGAAAAGTTATTACTAGCACATTCTGGGGACTTTTTCTAACATAACATGACCTATTGGATAGTGCATTAGACTGGAAGCCAGCACGATTGTCTCTCTACTGTATAGTATTTAGGCAAGCCATCTTATCATTTCTCTGCTTTAATTTCACCATTTTTACAATAGACTTTGAGTTCTCAGAATGAAAAACACATGATAACTAAGTTTATTTGAGGCACTCACCAGTTTGTAGCTACGTAGCTAATAGAACAACTAAAACAGTGTATGTCACTAGATTCTGCTTTTCTCCATTTCCCATGTTTTCAATACCCATATTAGCTTGGAAATGTGTGGGGTTTTCCTTCCCATGTAAATGCATATTAGAATAGACATTGATATCCTAAGTCAGCTAAATACCTCTGGAAATTCCCTTTTTTCCCCCATGACTGTGCATAGCATGGGGACTCTGTTTCCAACCAAAGAACCTCATTTGTCTAAAATAAGGTAAAACAAATTTTGGCCTCAGTGGAGAGGCCATTAGGGAGAGAAGACCTGAACAAATATGTGATTTTTTTAACACGTACCAGCTCAGCACTAGAGATACTCAGTTAAGGATGCTTTAGGCCAGCTAAAGCATCATCCTAGCTAGTTTCACTACCTTGTTCCCTGAGCTGCGAATGGGTAAGTGAAGATGCAGCATTCTAGCGTCCCAGGCCATCTCAGCTTTTTCTGGAACTCAGGATCTTCATGTGAACTTCAATGAAATGTCTGCTATTCTAATGAAACCTTGTTTGGGTTTTCTGAGGAGACTTTTAGTTATTACTCCAACAGAAGAGGGGAAAAAGTTAAGATTATACCAGTCATGATTTGACACTTGAAGGAGATGTACTCCAAAGGAGGAGCAGCACACATTAAGTGCTCTCCTATAATTTCTGATATCCATGGCAGCTGTCACCCACTAGCTGAAGCTCATAAAAATTTATCAGCACTTGACAATGCACTTGGAAAGACTGAATCCTCTGGAAATATGCTTTACTGAGGAAACATAGGAAAGTTGGATTGCTTACAATATGATTGAAATGACTGCCAAGAAAAATGCATGCAGGTTTCATTATAACTATTAATCTAATAAGTTCACATTATGTATTTAAATCAGAAACATATCTACAGTTTCCCACACTTACACTACTATTAGCATTAGGTGAAGAAGGAAAAAGAGATGAGACATCAGGTTTAGGACTGCAAGCACAGTGTGTAACCTAGAAGCAGCTGTGACCATTTTCTCCAATGCAGAATAGAAATGGAAACAACCACAACCTTCCATACCTCTCCAGCCAATTTGCATTCCATGCAACGGGCTGCGCTCAGTTTTGCTTCCAAACACCCCTGCACTCAGGCATTCAAACACTAGATTTCTATCCCCTTTACCTTCACGTTCCCATTCTTTGCCTAGTTTTCTTTCAACGGAACTAAAAGAAAGATTGGCACTAGAATATTGATTCTAGATATCAAAGATTGGTTCCAGCCCATCTCTGATGTGATTGCTTGAACCGCAAGAAAATAGGAATTGAATGCATCACTGCCTCCAGAAACTGCAGTCATGGGCTACTATATTACAAAGGTCTTTTTGTCCATTTAGACTGCTCCATACAATATCTAATGCCATGCCTGTGGTGCATGCAGCCAGCCACAGAAACTTTCCAGTTTCCTGCAACAGACTTGAGTCCTTTCATAAGTATGGCATATAAATATAATGTGCCACAAGAAGAGAGATGGAGAGATCAAGGCTCTTGCCAATACCTGACAGCAAGGCATTTCTCAAATAAACTTTCTACAAGACACTAGGAAGCAAATGATGCTTCATGCTACAGAAAAGGGTTAAAAAAAAGAAAAACTTCAGTGGTCAGTCTCAGTTAGGGGAAAATCCCTTCCTGACCCCAAATCTGATGACTGGTTTAATCCTGAGTTTTTGAGCAATATATATCAATCAGACACCTGTGAATTTAATGCCACTAAAAGTATTGTATACATCTCTGCCTAGCTGTCTCCATTGCCCAGAGGAAGGTGAAAAAAGAACTCACATTATGGATCAAAGAAGGAAAAATTCCTTCTAGCCCCCAAAAGTAATCATTGGAAGCCCTGAAGCATGGGATTAGTATAATATAAATACAGTATATACAATATATATTACACCAACCTTTTTAATTCAAGCCTCTATTAACTATCTTGTCACAGATATTAAGCAAATTGAAGACTTAGCAAGTGAATTCAGTCACAGAATATTATCAATAAATTCCTGGAAAGAACTTCAGAAGTATGAGCACTGAAACTCTGTTCTATAAAATAGCACTGCATCTTACATGCTTTTAACCCTATACTCCACTATAGAAGATTGCTTTGTAAACCTCCCATTTTCTCCAAATTAGTCATTAAGGTCCTAATAGCAATGAGACGTAAAGTCACAGAAAAATCTTGGTCATGGAAGGAGACAATTTTCTAAAAATATGATAGGGTCTGAATTTTGGAGATTTGAACTGCATTTGGGTCAGCATAGAAAGCAAAGTAGAAAGATGATGTGCATTGTGTCATGTGTTACTCAGCGGGCAGGATGCTGGGGCTGGAGACAGGCCACACCATGTGCACTTTCATTTCTAAAATGGAGAGGTGAGAGACTCCAGTCTGGTGATCAAAACAGTGATAGATATGATAGTATAAAAGTGATGTTCCTGGCRCTGGCTATTTTGGGTCCCCCAAGAGAATCTAAAAGGATCTCAGACCAATTAATCTACATGGCAGGACTCTCAATTGTATGTTCCTGCACTTACTTTCTACCACTCTTATGTCTTCCTAGACCAGCAGACCATAGCTTCTGCCTCATCTGTATTCAGGTTGCCCATTTCAGTTAGTCACTGAAAGAATCAAGCTGTGGTGCTTCATTTCAGAGGACAACCTTGCATACTGCTAGAACTTTAAGTGCATGGTTTCTCATTAGCACCCTAACAGTTTCCTGCAGCAATGTGATAGTATGGTGGAAAGTATTGAGCTTTGTGGTACTTTAGAGATGCAGAAAAAAAATCTTTCAGTTTTATGGGATGGAAAATACTCTWGCCACTTTGAAGAAGTTTCCATCTGTGTTTACAGCTCCTGTAGTCAGGATATGTTATGCAATTAACATCAGACCTGACAGCTACAAAGATGAGCCTAAACACATCTATCATATCACTGAGCTCAATCATTCCCGGCTCAGTAACATGACTGGGAAGGAGGTAGAATCATAGGAAATAAGACATGGCACCAGAAACAGGTTTCTGCAGCTTTTTAGTTAACAAGAAAATGAGAAATGGGGTTGCTGAAGGGTCCCTGTTATGTAGCACTGGTTCTTCACTACCAAATGCCTCTTTGCAAATCAGATTATCTGCATTAAAATGGTATTGGCAATCTGTGTTTTAATGAAGTCATTCAGTCACAAGCCTTTCAGCATCCAGGAAATTTAGAACTCAGAGTTGTCTCGTGTTTTCAAAAGTGGATGCTGTCATTTCTGTGTTTTTCCAGTTTCTGACAAGCACAGTGGTGAGGACAGGAGCAACTGAAGTCAGCCTAGATAAGACACCGTCAGCAAGAGTCCTGCTGGTGTGTTGCAAATGTGTCTTGTAACGGACACGAATGTACAACCTTTCTGCCTGTGAAAGCAGCTTAAGGTTTTGATTATGAGTTATCAGGTGAAGACTGGGACCCATTTATCAGTCAGATCATCTCTAAGCTTATCCCTATCAAGGATGAGACTTGCTGTCATTCCTTTGCTTATGGTTTCCCTGGCCCAATAGTTAAGGGTTTTCAGCAGGCAACTGGGCTCTGGCACTCTGCAAAAGACTCTACTAGATTTATTAACCACCCTGATTTTCAGTTGACCTCTAGGCCATTTTTAATAACAGAGGCAGAGGTTTAGTTATTGAGATTTTTATTCCCAAAGGAGTCATATTTTCTTAACATACTGTTTTAATTTATGTAAACTGCCCAGGTGCCAATGTGATGGGCAGTATAACAGATATGAAAAAACTAATTAAAGGACTAAGAGTAATTGAACGGCTTTGGTTAAATCATGATAAAAAGGTACCTGACACAATAACAAGCAATTCTACAGCAGTAAGCAAGGCAGAATTTCTTTTATCAGACTTGCTTATCACACACAGTTCAGCATGTAGTTTAAAAGGCTTTGTATACAAGACTAACTGAAAACAATATTTAAGAGAGAGCTATTTTCTATGTCATTGTAAATCATTGTTTAGCTTTATGCACTGAAACAGTGGAGTTGTTTTGAGTTGGTTATTTTCTGCTGTTTGGATTTCTACAGGAAAAGATAGATGAAAGAGAACAAAGAGGCCATCTGACAAATATGACAGCCAAGATATTACAGACAAGAAAGAAGGAAAGAAGGCAGGAAGGCAGGAAAGCAGGAAGGAAGCAAGAAAGGAAAGAAGGAAGCAAGAAAGGAAGACAGAAAGGGAAAGAAAGGGCAGAGCTATGCCAATAGTTGAGCTTTGCAGGCTATATCACAGGGTAATTGGCTGCGATGTGAATTATGCTTCCCAAGCCAAATGTGAGAGTGCTTAACAGACGCAGAGGTCAATTAGCTCTTAGTAGAGCTTGATACAAGAAAGAAGCTATTGCAATTAGAATACACTATTAAAAACTGTTAGTCATTTAAGTATTTAAAATCACTACACTTCTTAAAAAGGTATGCATAGTAATTCCTGTCATTGTATGCCTCACAGAGTATTCTGTCCTTGAAAGAAAAAAATCACTAAAATATTATTCATATGAGGTTCTTCTGCTATTAGCTTCAGAAGGTGGAGGCTACTAAAATAAAGAAATCTATACTTTATTTCTAAGTACTTTATATTGCTCACTTCTAAGTACTGTATATGCTTATCTTGTCAATAAAGAGAAATTCAGAGATAAACAGTACCTGGAGGAATGAAAGGTTGTAATTTGCAAGTGTGATTCCCACTCTCAGTGTTGACAGTCTGTTACGGTGTTGCACATTACAGACCACACAGACCCAAATCAGGACCCTGTTTCACTTCTTATCATATTTAATGCAATTGGAATCCGAAAGCCTTTGTCCACTTGTATATCTTTGAGGAACTCGATCATTTTTATAGTCTTATTAAAAAAGTTAGATCTTTTTGTTTTAAACTTTTAAATATGAATGCTCTTCAGGTTCATATCAGGTTTCATTCCAGACAGAAGTAGAGTAAGCACTGCCTGAAAATACTGGCAAATGCTGTTTTTAAAAGATATGTACGTTAATCAGATGCGTTTTTCTTACAACAGCGTATTTACTTAAAACAACAGGTATTTTTTAAGATGTTTGGTCCCAACCTCCATACAAAGAACCTTTGTACAGAGAAGTTCATGACCTACTATGCTAAGTGAATAACAAGGTGGGGCTCTGCCACAAAATAAAAATAAGATATAGGGCACTGAAAATGATGTTGCACCAAAATAAATGTAATCTCTCAGCACTCCATTGGATAATTGGCTTTCTCTTACAGTTGCACAATAAAAGTAAGAGCTGTGGTAAAAGAAAGAAATACAATGAGCAACATCCCCCTTTCCCAACTGATACCAATAAGCCACAAATTGTGTTTACAATGAAGATTCTCAGCAAGACAGAATATGGGATTTATTTAGCTATCAGTTGAGAAATGTCTTTTGTTTGTGAGATCCTACTAGAAACAGGAAGTAAACATTCAAAAACATATATACAAACCTGAAAATACGTTCTCTTCAACGAGGAAAAATCTGAAGAGCAAATAAGCCTTTCTTCATTTTCTAAGTAGAATCATTTGAGATGCAGCAGTTCTCTGAGAAGAACTGTTTTGCTTTCAGCAAAATATAAAATATGCTTAACAGTGTACTTCCAGTTTAATAATATATTATTTTGTGTACTTTTTTTTTCTTGTCTGTTTTCCTCTTCTGAGAGGTTAGTTTCAGTGAACTTTAAGGAATTTCATAACAGTAAAATCCATTATTTTACCCACAATTTCAAAATTGCTAGTTTGGGGGCTAAATTTTCCACAGCCTATCCCCATTTAGTGTGCTAAATATGTATTTATCAGAGCATTTCAGCAAGCACAGAGATTCTTACAAGCACCATTACCTCTGAGATATGYATGACTGTCTGCACAAATACCTCATTCCTTAGGCGAAAGTATGGTTCTAACAGAGTTTGGAAAATTTACTTTGAAAGACACTTGTTGCCCTCACTTTTTTTTGCCTTTCTGGAAATACAACATTATTTAGAAGATTATTCAGTTCTATTCTAAGGTAAAGGTAAAATCATACTACCTGAAACAACTTCCTGATGTTGTTCCACTGTGTCATGGTGGAATTTCAGACACTTACTGAGCATGTTCCATATAATCCTCTTATTCAGACATTTATATTTAGAATATATAAACTGGTTGCTTGTTTGCTAGCTTGTATGGCTAGTTAGGCCTTTCAGATAATTTCATATCTAAGCATTTTGTATAGTTTCCCACAAGTGTTCAACCAGGGCTTATAAACAGAAAAAAATGTTAATGCAATGGAAACCTTGATCCTGCTTCTAGCACCATAAACCTCTCAGACAGTCTCTGTAATATCTACTAGTTATCTACTGTAGAACTCCTTTACACTTCTAAGAAGACTTAGCAGTCTGTTTTTTTTCTACTTCAGGCCTGTCTTTAATTGTTGATGTCATCAACTGCATTGCACACGACCACTTTTACTAGAATGTAGCATAGAGAAAAAAAGGATTTCAAGTGTTTTTGCAAGCATAGCTCAATGGTTTGTTCAGGACTAAGAGTTTAATAATCATTTCTGAGAACGATGCAAAACATCAAATGTTTTACTTCAGCTCACCCTCCACATTTTTAATTTGCCTTGCAGAACAAGTCTGAAAATGACACAGGCAGGACTCAAAGATCCTATCATCTTCTGCAGAGGCTGTGCTCACCCAGAAGCAGAGTGTATGCAAATAGTCTTACTCTGATTTTCTCCCCCTGTTTTGAAAAGAGGTTAAAATCATCGGTGCAATGCATGGCTCACAACAGTCTTGTTAAGCATCAACAACATTGGCTGCAAGGACTTTGGTGAAAACAGCAAATAGTTGAAGATAGCTCCCAGAGAGCCCACCGATTCTGTTGAGGAGAGAGAAGGACTCTTGAAAATCTTGATGTCTCTGTATCATCCCTTTGCCAGAAGAGTACACTGAATATACATAGGTATGTGGTGAGTACAAGGATACACATAAAGTTAAAAGATTCCACAGTTATTCTGTTCTATAACTTTTCTTCTGTCCACAGCTGGCTATAAGCCATTTTCCTCTTGTCAAAATATAACCTAAACATTCATGATTCCTTGGCTTATTATTGTAATCCTTTGTACCCTGATATGACAATATCAAAGAGCCCTCCTCTACCAAAAAGCTACACACAGTTCAAAAAAAAAGCAGTCCACCTGCTCAGCATGACAGACCACTGAGAATACACAGCTACTCTGCGCTGTAGCTGAACACAGAGTCAAATCCAAGGTTTCAGAAAACTTCGCAGAATGGTCTGGCTCACTCTGTGCAACTGTCACTATTCGCAGCCCTGCCCTTTACAACAGCTGTATCCCCTTAGAGCAATGTAACTGTTATCCTCAAGAGAGAAGCCCACTTCTGGATGACAGCAAACTTGTACATGAATCTGGAGTTCATGCCTGGAAGAGATCAAGATATAATAAAATCTCAGCAGTTTCACAGCAGCCTGCAAAACTTACTTATTGAATTACCTTTCTAGCTGTATACGCCAGAGTCCATGTTCCACTGATTTTGTAAAGAATCAGGGAACAAGGTAAAAGGAAAATATATATTTATATACATTCTTCATAATCTTGGAAGTCATCTGGGCACTCTAAAATACTCCGTAAGAGCCTCAGTCCATGTAGATGAAAGTTTAGTAAGATGGAACATTCTCAGCATAATAGTTGTCCTCAGAAGATTTTGCTTACAACTTAAGTTATACCATGGTATCAGTTCTTTGGTTTTGTCTGTTTTGAGGGTGTAGGGGGGCGGTTACTTTTTTCTGGAGTGTCAGATGACCACATAGTATACAATTAAACTAGTAGAGTTTGTTAATTTGAAATGAGTCCTAAAGACTTTAATATTCCTTGCACTATAGCAATGCAGAAAGTCATTCCTATTTAATTAGTTAGGCCAAAGTATTTGCAAAACAATTAAGAATGTAATTTAATTTTGGTGTTTGGTAAACATCCAGGGATTCATTCATTCTGAACTTATGACCTACATGTTGAGTTTACTTTGCAAAGTATCATTAAACCAGTCAGTTAGAACTTACAATTAAAATGCATGACATGGCAAGCCTAATAGGTATATATTGCAAATTAGAAATATGCATTAGAAATCTATTTTTTTTAATAACTTGATAGCTTAAAAAATGAACTGTGTGGTCAAATCAAAATGGTGTCAGTGAGGAAGCCCTTTTGAAACATCTTCATGAAGTGTAAGGAATTTGGCCCTTTAACAAATTATTTCCAAGACTGCCTCCTCGTTCCTGTGGAAAAACTAATTCAGTGTGTAGGCTTTAGTAGAGCACTGCACCTACAGAGCCAGCCTCAACTGGCAGTGTCCAGTAGGGCAAATATAGGCAGGGGTAGCATTGGGATGTGCTACAAGCAGCCTGTTTCTGTGCAGAGGCAATAAGAAAATTTGGATGGGGCCACAAAGTGGTGATGCAGCCTAGACACACAGGTGTGAGAGAGTCTCACCAACTATGTCAGAATTATAATGCAGCATGATTACATTGTTGCACACAAAAAAGCTGTTTTAAAAGAACATTATTATGGCTCCAGATTTATTCATTCAGGGGTTAGGAAATGCCAGAATTAATGCTGCCTATGCAACCTTTGTTCTCCTCTTCTGCATATGTAGTATGACAGCCTTTACTTACATGATCATATGCTTTTCTCCCCCATAGGTCTCTTGGCATACTCTTTAAATGGGTGATTATTCCAAGTTTCATTTCATCTTCCTCATTGGCTATGTGAATTTATTTAATGCATATCAAAATCTGCACGGATTATAAAATTATTCATTCCTTCCAACTCCTCCTCAGGTTACTCACATCATCACTTCTAAAGGCTCCTCAAGCACTGATCTTTACAATGTCCCTAAGGGCTGAATAGAAGTCCTTCTTCCAGCTGAGGAGAAGAGAGAGCAAGGCCAAAATTGTCAGAACTGTCCATTAGTTTTCTGCGTCCAACAGGAAACATCAAAATTTCATGTATTTTACAGTACTTTATATACTCAAATTACAATTCCAATCAACTTTACATGCAGCTGAGCATGAGCTCTTTTTTTCTGCCTGCAGTTCCCAGCCTCGTTTGCTGCTCCCTTTCCAAATGAGACAGATCACTAAAACAAGGAGAACACTGTGAGAACAATGAAAAACAGAGTCTCCTTACTCTCAGCTCCCCTTCTGCCCTCTCTGGTTGTGAGGAAAAACATCTCAGGGAAAGACCAGGAGGTCTTGGGTCACAGTAGGGACATCACACACAGAGYTCAGCTGGGACATAAAACCTGAGAGATACTGAGTGGGCTTAGTTTAGCTGCAGTCTTCAGAGACTTTAGTTGCCACACTCAAACCAGCACACTGAGCATGCACAGATACAAATGTTTCAGGGGCTCATAACTTAGGCAAAAATGGGCATTTTTTCAGCAGACTATCAAGGTTAAATCTATATTGAAACTGATATTCATATAAGGGCTGACCTCAGCACTAGGGTAGCCTCCTGCAAAATGTCAAGACCTTCATTCAAAACACAGATGGGCTGAATCTGTTGAACAAGGTGTAAGAATTTTTACAAAATGGATGAAAACATATTCTTTTCTCAGTCTAGAAACATATAGACTATTTTTACTGAGGCTTTCATAATAATCCTTTTTGAGGCACAAACTGGAAACAACAGTCTGGATGGTTAATTTTGACAAAAAGCCAACTGAAAAAGGACCTTATAATGGGAAGTCCTGAAAGGCAGTAGCTGCAAGCCTACAGTATGTACATGGAGAGAGAGAAGCTCAGGTCTTTAAATATATTTAACGCACAACTCCCATGGGAGTCATGTGCCCTAACTCTGCCTGACGGTCTAGGCCACCGTGGCCAGGCAGACCACGATACTGCACAATATTTCCTGACATGGAAAGTCAGCGTGTGCTTGCGATAGGATCCCTACAGCTTTAGCCCTGAGATTTCCCTAAGCAGAAACTGCCAGCCATCTAACACATATCAAATTCAGGCTTGTTTTCTGTGATACAGCCAGACATCCACTAGGGACAAGACTGAAACCACCAAACCCATTTTACATGTGACCTGAGCCAGAATCCAGCTCTCCAGAGGCAAAAGGCTAGTAAATTAACCTACTGTGTCACCTAACCCTTCACTATTGATTAGTAATTATTCTTTTCAAATGAAACAAGGACATAGGACATAAGGTCATCTACCGTATATCCTCAGAAAAGCCAATGTTTCCCTACATCCTTCTATCATTCATTGTTGAGCACTGACTTAAAAGAAAAGTTGAAATACAATTTAAAAAGTAATTTAACTCAGTATTCATAAACCAGGAAAAGTTCATAGATGTGAGCTAGTTCTGAGGCAGGCATGACAGGCCTAACTACGGTTAACATCTCTTCAATTTATGAAGCAGTTGATAAAATCTGATAAAGGAAATGGTCAATGAATAAATAAGACAATCAGAGACCAATGGATAACAACGATACTAGTTTTCAGTCGGAAATTCTTCTGTTCTGATGAGATGTTGTCTTCTGTCCCCTCCTCCCTTTGATCTCTCATCCGGTTTTCTTTCCTTTGTATCTGTTCCTATACCTGATTAACAATTAATTGATTGAAAAGCATGCTGTTCATACAGATGCACTGACTGAAATATTTTATTGCCTGGAAAAAACACTGCCTTCTTCAGAACTGTAAATTTTGCAGGTAAAGAATCAGCAAAAAGGGAAATATATCTATGTTCTTTAAGGATATAGGAATTATAACATTTGGGTAGAGCATTGGCCCTATATCCTATTCCCTGTGATAACCAGTGATGGTTCAGAGGGATGACAAAGCCTACATAACTAGTAATTAGAACAGCTGGAAACATGCTCCCAGCTCTAAATTTCCAGAAATTCCTACTGAATCTAAAATTAAACTATGTTCAACATTTTGCAGATGAGACCTCCTTACCTGTAATGGACTGGGTTTAATTCTAGGTCCCAGGTGACAGCTGTACTTCCAGACATTAGAAATCCATTTTCATTTGGAACTATCATATAATCATGCTTTTGTGCAATTGCATAAAAGAAGTACAGGTATAAAATTCTGCTCAGATATAAACATCTAAGTCTTTAGGACATTCTTTCTGCAACACAGATGATTGCTGGCTTCCATGAAGAATTAGTATTGTTGTTATATTTCAATAAAATAAGGATGAGAGTCAGTTGTAAGTCATCACACACTTTCCCCCAACATATTGAAGGGTACTAGTTTTCAATTCATGCTAAAATATATGATTATTTTTCGATTTCTTCTTTATTTTGATTTCAGAGGACACATGACAATCTCAAGCCTAAGTTACATGACTGCATCTGGAGCATTGGAAACACAGTACATAGTGTTCTCACTCCATTAATGTCATAAGTATATAACAGCAATTGTAGCACACAGACTCAAAAGTATATTTGGATTATATCCTGTCAGGCAGTATATTTATAAAGTAGTGAAACCTGTTCACAATTCCGTGGTGTTATTATGATTCTAATATCTTAAGTATAAATGAAGCCTATTTTATCTGAATTCGTGTTTGACATATAAAAAACAGAGAAATCTAAATTTCAGTATTTTGCCTAAACCCACAAAATAAAGGTATTTTAGAGTTAAGGTTATCATACCACTCCATTAATTTGGTGGAGTTTTTGTTTCTGACATTTTGGTACAACAGAAATCTCAAAGCAGGTATTAACCTTATATATTACAGATTGGACCAGATTCTCAGATCCAGCTCAGCCCACTGCTAGCAAAACATTTATCTAAAAAGCGAGCCAAGAACCAGCCTAAAAGGAAACACTGTGGTCTAAAGTGTAGCCAGGCTCCTACCTCATGTGGAAGAAGAGAGGAGTGTACCACTCCCTAGGGAGAAAGCAGAGAGCAAAGCAACCCAGCACAGCAGCCTGCTTGACTTAAGCCAGAACAGCCTCCCGTTTTCCATCTTTTAATCAGTTACTTATTTAGCTTTCTATCACCTTTAGTATATGTTCTTCTTTCTGATCCTAAATATTATCAATTCTTCATCATTCAACGTACATTTTTTCTTCCTTATTATCATCTCCACTATATTTTAATCTGATTGTAGTTTACTATAGGTAAGAAACAACCATGTCATCTTTAATGCTGACCCTTCTCTAGCTCTTCACAGCTATGCTATGTTTTACAGCTTCCTTCTGTGTAGCATCTCTAAGACATGGCCTCTCTTGTCTTTATACATGGACCATTCTCCTAATCAGCTGCTTCAGTCACATTTCACCTTCTTGTTTGACACCCTTTGCAGCTTTTTCTTCTTTGTTGCTCCACATATAAGGTTTCTTTTCAAGGCTCTTCATTGCCACCCTTGGCTCTGTATGCTTCTCTCAAGCTTCCCCTCAGGTTTGGAAGTTCCCCATAAACACCCACAAAGCCTGCTCTCATTCCAACATATTCTTCAAATTTTCTTTTGCCTACAAAAACCTCGTTAAGATTTAGTTTGCTGGTATGCTGAAACAATGATTCACAGCAATACAGTATCATTCCTTTCTTGTCTTCTTCTATCTCATTTTTCTGGATAAGCCTGTTGCCTCCTGTTGACATTTAGATTGTGCACTGCCTAGTGCATCTGACCTGCTCTCCTAAGGTATATCTGCAGCTCCTATGGCATGCATCAACACATATAACAAGTGACACTGGCAACTTTTCCACTGAGGCCAATTCAAATGTATGATAAAGTGTACCTTTCTTCTCTCTTTTGCTTACTTCCACAATCAGCGGTTAATGTACCACACCTTACATAGTCTGACCAAGATAATATAAAATTAAACTATCCTCCACTCACAGTCCTCCCATTTTAAAGATATTTAAAGATTTTAAAGCTTGTTTGCTTTCCTGCATTAATATTTTTCCTGAGCAGCATAAACTTTATCATATTGTTTCTTGTACAAAATACTCAGGGCCAAGAGTTTTGACATCCCAAAGCTAGGCTTTCAAATGCTTTTCCAGCTTGGTCTGTGACCTCTTTGCTCTGGCATTTGTTCAACATATGTTGGAGAGATACTTTCAGTTTCTCTGTTCATTGAACTTGGAGCAATCGTAACAGCCTTCTCAGTCCAAAGCTTTTGTTGGAATTTCATCATTACTATGATATCCCCTTCAAAGATAAGGTGTTGATTCGTGTTTCCTCTGTTAAAGTGTAAAGGCTTCTGTTTTTCTTGGTGAAAACATTTGCAGTGAGCTACACATTTCCTTTTTTTTTTTTTAACAGGAGGGAATAAAATTGAATTTTCAGGCACTGTGATATCAGGGACATGGACATGAGATTGAAAATGAATGTCTTTAAATATTCCTCCTAACATTTTAAATCTATTTGAAAATTAATATCACATTCTTATATTTTATCACAGTGCTAAGTAAGCATTAAGAATAAATACATGATTACAGACACTGTGTGTCAAGAGATTGATAATGAGATATGGGGTAACAGGCAGGAAATCACTTGGCTGCAAACTAAACTGTATTGACGTTCTTTGTTGCTCTAAAAGAAGGACTGTATAATAAGAATATGATTGTGTCTCCCTACAATTCCTAATGAACAGGTATAAATATCACCAACAATGAAAGGAGCAATTAATTTCATCTGAGAGTTTAAGCAGACAATGGACATGAAAAGCAAGTTGAAACTAGATAGTCACTCCAAATTAAGGCCAAGACGTATTAGCAGAACAACACGAAGACCTTTTTATTCCTCACACTTATGCTTTCTTTGAGCAAACAGATGTTCTAGAATTCTGAAAACAATACATCTCATGAATGTTAACATAATCTGGAAAATAAATAGCTTGCTAGAGTTGCATAGCAGAAAAGTTTACTTTTTTAAAAAGGAACTTTTCAGTCAGCGCATTTAATAAATCACACACATACACACTTATATTTACTAAATCAAAGAGTCCCCTAGGGTGCCATATTCCTAAATTTTTTTAGAAATTAAAATCAACATTGTTAACATAAAAATGTCAGTGGTTGAGTATGTAAAATCTCTTTTTCTTAGACTTTTTTTTTAATATGCATATCTGCATACGGCTCTGACATAATCACAATGGCTCTGACACTGTGGATTGACATGATACAAGAGACCACAATTACTCCAAAGCATCATTTCAGTCTGGGAAGGACAAAGTATGTATTTTTGAATGTACAAATTGAGTGAACAGTCTGTCATTCTTATCTTCATGCATTTCAATGACAATTTTTTTTCCTCTGGCACTGGTGGTTTCAATGTATCAGTTGCCAGGAAAGGACATTGTTCTGGAAGGTTCAGCACAAAAGCATTAAAATGTAACCACAAAAGAAGATTTCAAGTAGCATTACGGATCTGATTTAAATCCATAAAAGCAACGAAATTTAAGAGTAAGTCAATTCTGATTGACATGCATCCCTTAACTTATGCTAGATACTGCTTGCTGCACATGCAGGAAGTTATTAAAACCATTTAACAATACATTTTGCATGATGACAGCCAGATCAAGGAGCACAGTCAATTAAAACAAGGGATAGAAAAATTCAGAAAAGATGGAAGCTAATTCAGTTCAGAGATGTAATTAAAAGTTCAAGTGATTATGCAGACCTCTGTGGTCTACTCGTTGAATTGTTGGTCTCATCGTAACAAGCTGAAGGAATTCTGGGAAGGGCCATAATTCCCCCACCTGGCTGCCTACAGCTAGTCCTTTAAATGGAAACACAGACCTTTGAAGAGAGGTGATTTCATGTACAGAAATGGGAGTCACTGCTAATCCTGCTAAAGTCACTGTGAGCTGCAGGTGGTTAAAACCTTTGTAAAGGCATCAAGTGTGAAAGACTTTGATCTTTGAAAATTTTGTTTGTGGATCTTAGCATTTGGTCATGGTGAAAACAACTAATATTTGGTATCATAGCTCCTCATGACGCTTTAAGGGCAGAAAGAGGTGGAGAGAAACATGAAATTTGGAGTATATTATTTGGAAATCAATAGCAAGATGAGAATCTCTTCAAAAATTTCCAAAGGAGACAGAGGAGGAGAAGGAGGGGAAGAAAGGAGGAAAAGGGGGACGAAAGGAACTCAAAGCAATATGGCTCTGGTACTTTTCATGTTTTTCAATAGGAATGACTCATTAAACATCCTTTTAAAATGATGTTACAAAGAAAGAAGATTTTGAGTGAATTTGGGTGGGCCTGCAAGTCAAAGAATAGAATCATGCAGTGCAAGGATGTTTACCATCCCCGACAGCCAGGTGGGAGGTGGTCTACAAGCAGTTTTGTGCTGCAAGACCTGGAGCTTGTTTACACAGAGGGCACAGACAGAGCAAAGCTCCTCTGATAGATCTTTGTCTAGAATCGGTCTAGCCACATTCACACAGCACCGTGCTCAAGCTAATACRCTGGTGTAACACACAGTAGCTCAAGCAGGTTAGAGCCCAAGCACAGCTAGCACAGATCTGCTTCTATCTGCCGATGTAGAGGTGCCCTCCGAGTCATGCAATACAGATTCTTTTCCCTGTTTTGATATCAAAATATTCTGTGACTTTGGTAGAAGATTGTCACCTCACAATATCACTGTCTTCCCTCTCCCTTTATTTTGAATATAGATTGAAATTTTTTCAGCATATCTTTTATTAAGTTTGTACAGCACCTAGCACAGTAACGTACTGATGCCCATTGCTGCACCTAGGCACAACAGGAAGAAAAATACTGCTTCTGGTACAAAAGATAAGAATATAATCCAACTCATTATCTGGCATATTCCATCCAATGGTACAAGAACACCTTACAATGAATTAATACTCGGCCGCATGTAAGTATCATCTCCACTTTATGCTGGAGTAAGACACAGAGCAGTTAAAGAAGTTCCCCCAAGGTTATTTGTGAAGTCTGTACCAAAGCAGGAATAGAACACATATGACTGCCAGTTTTTACTTTAGCTATATAATGATTATTTCCCTGAGACACAGTATCTCTTTATGCATATGTCCTTAGTAATAAAGAATAGGGAAAAGAAATACCTCAGATATATATGATGCAGTCTATAAGCAGAACTCTCTCTAAACAATATGTCTTTCAAATTTTTCCATGAGGCATCAACATCTCTTTAAGGACTTTATCATCGCTACTGACACATAATCACTCCTTGCAGGTGGAAAACATTGTGCTGAGAGATAATTGGGATAGTTATTGAATATGACTCCTCACTGGTTTTAAGGCAGTATTAAGGCATGATTGCATTCTACTCAAAGAGAAGAATAAATATTCTTTGCATTTATGTCAGATTGAGTGATTTATGGGTACTGTAAATACTGCATTAGATGAAAAGGACTAACATTATCTGATACAATGCAATGCAAACTTAAAATATGGATGTTTCCCCCTTGTACAGAGTAAAACCTTTTCTGGCTGTTTTGAGTCACTTTGCTATTAGTTTATGTGGGTGGGGTAATTTGACCTCAATTTATATGGAGGAAACTGTCATCTCAGTGTACAGTGCTCTTTGTCAAGGGAACAAATATTTTGAAAACCCTTGATAAATAAGTGGGTTCATTAATGAACAAATTTTGTTATTTGTAAATGAGCACTTTGCTGGCATATTTGTGAGTAATAAATCACTCTCATGAATCGTCTTTGCGGTGGGCAGCTTAAATGACTAAGCAAACTCTAGTTCCTCAAATAAGAGCTTGGATTTTTTAAAGGGTGTAGGTGGGAGGAAAACGGGGCAGATGAAGTGGTACACTGCTTCCAATGAGAACCTTGGGAGGGAAATGTATGCCAGATAATGGGGGAGGGAAAAATCCCCTACTGTGATGCTGTTCAGAGCAAAAGAAATAAAAGCTTTACGTAGCTGAGAAAGCATCAAATTTGCTATTCTTTGTTCTTCGGCATAATATTTCACCTATTTGTGTCCTGGAAAGGCATTCAGTCCATGCATCAATTTTTTTTTTATAAATTATATGTGCATGCCTTTACATGTAGACAGCTGTATTAAACACATAGTCACACACTTATGATATGTGGGTAGACTTGGAGGGGTCTTCTTCATTTTAATTGTGCCACAACTGAAAAAGATTGAATAGGAAAAAACATGTGTGCTACATGAATAGCAGGTGTGTGATACCAAGAAAACAAGGGCAAGGACAATTCTGTTATGAAGTTTGTGCTCTGTCTTTAATTCAAAATTGGCCTGATCTGCATTAACTTCAGAGGGTTTTGGATCAAGTCCAGTATCATTCCTGTTGTCAGGGCTCATTGTTTAATTTTAGTAAAACAAAACTGTTTAATTTCCTTTTTTAGAAGAAGAAATTTTACAAGAGCAAATGTCAATTGTGTCCACTCTTGTATTAAAAGCTTCTTCACTGGGTACTTTGTCAGTAGAACGGTTAAGTTGTGGCATATTTTTGGGCTCTTATTCTGTAAAAAGGGATGTCAAAAATTAACAGCCCCAAAATGTACACCTCATGCCATGGAAGCCTCCCTAGAGGAAAAAAAAAAATAGAAGAGAGAAATTAGATATAATTTTATTGCCTAGCGAGGCTTTTGGCTATTGTTCTTTTGCTGCCTTCACGGGATATAGTGTCACTTTGTGCAATACTACAAGCATTTCCAGGCATTGTTTCATATATGGAATTCCCACCGAAGTCAATGGAACCTTTGTGTGAAACTCCATGGCAAGATAACAGCTCTAAGAGTAGTGAATATTATTCTAATGTAACAAGTCAGGGTGACTGCAAAGTCATCGTTAAGTCAGGTGGTGACACCACTGAAGTTGAGTGTCCTTTGAAAATATAAGAAAAACATAAAGCTCAAAGAGTTGAAGACAGAAAAGCCCATTCCTTTATTATTAGTGAAGAGGCTTTCCTAAGACTAAAATTCCAGTTCCACTTCCCCCAGACCAAAGCTAACCGCACAAAGGTCATACTATATCCAATCCAATAGAAAGATTTCTGACAGAGCAAACCAGACAGGCCTTTGGAAGACATAACAGTTGTAGGGTTTGTTTTCTAATTTACATGCATCTTTTTTAAAAACTGTGATCAGGATATTAATGCTATGTCACCATAGTCTCCAAAAATCTAGTTTAATGTTAATAGTGTCTCTGCCTAATTCTCATGAGGGGCAGCAAGCAAGAATAAATCCAGAAGAAACATTCTGTTGTGAAGGAAAGCTTGTTGTGCCGCACCAGACAGGTATGCTGTTGTGAGTACTGGGGGGATGTCACAACCATGGCTTGCAGCCATGCGTAAGACTGCCTTTCCAATTGACCCCCAAAACAAGTCCGGGCAGGTTGCTTTTAAGACACCATCGTTTCACAGGTACCATTTCTCCAAACATTCAACCTGAAGGCTATTTTCAATTTTTCATTATTAGACAGTGCCTGAGGTGATTTTTAAAAAGAAATTCTGATGGAAATGTTTTCAGCAGTTTTATGAGGTATGGAAGAATGAGAGATCTTTTTTCACTATAAAAAAAATGCAAAACAAAAAAAACAAGTAACACAGTTCGTGCAAAAATGTCTGATTCTGAAATGTGAAATTTAGCATGGGTCTCTTGTGCTTAGTTCCAGGCTAAAAAATAGATTGAGTGATAATAAACAAGAGAGAAATCATTCTTGTGCATGCTTGGTAGACAAGTAGCCTGAGGAAGAGTGTTTGTGATATCATCCCATGACAGAGAGAATGCTTTTTAGCCTCTGGAAAGTGGATAGAATATTATATTGGTTCAAAGCAAATCTGGATTTTGTTCCTTTTTCTGTCCCTGGCCTGGTGAGTGACACTGAGGAAATCACTTTTCTCCACTTTGTCTCTTTGCTTCCACAGCTTTAAAATCGGGAAAACATATACTTATCTTTTCTTCTTTTTTTTTTTTAAAAAGATCTCTCCGACCTCTCAACAAAAGATCCAAAACAGCTATGTAGCACTATTCTTATGAACAACCAACTCTAATGTGGGACTAAAACAAAATGTAGATGACTCTACAACTTTTTTTTAATACAAACTGTCCAGTGTTCTGTCTGGCACAATATTGTTATGTATAACAGGACAGAGAAATATTAACGCAACTTTTCTTACAGCAGCCATTGACTTAGATACCTCAGATTCATGAAGCTCAATTCAGATATCTTGTTTTTCCTCTTTTCTTCAGTGAGGATGCATAACTCCATCCTGGAAAACACAAGAGGGTTGGAAACTGAAAAATGAAGCCCAAGGTTCATCTGCGTGTGAGTGTGTGTGTGTGCACGCCTGCACACGCTTGTGTATGTGTGCATGCTACACACTTGAATTAATGTTTCGCTTTGTAAAACATTTAGAAGAAATAAAAAAGAACAAAAACTGGTCTCTTGGCTACTTTAATTGACGTCTCATTAAGATTAGGGATTAATTTTATTCGGAGTACATTGTTACTGTCGCGTGAAGGGAGGACAAGGGGTAATCAACTTTGCCTGCCAGAGCCCTCCTCAAAAGGGCTTTCACTGAGTCAGGTTCACAAAGTTGAACAAAATAAGAAAGGCCCTCCCCTTTGGTAATCAACGTTTGCCTGCCAGAGCCCTCCTCAAAAGGGCTTTCGCTGGGTCAGGTTCGCAAAGTTGATCAAAACAGACAATTATTTATTAAAGCGACAGATCAACAGGTTCAGGGCTGCCGGTGATAAATGCACTTACTGCARCAAATTCTACTTTTTCTGAGCTCAAACTGATAATTAAGCGCTTTCAACAATGGTATTTTTCCCGGGGTAACGTCCGACGTTGTCGGAGGCGCAAACCTTACCAAAAAGGCGCCCCTGTTTTGGGGAGGAGAGAGGTGCAGGCCCGTCGACCCGTCCGTCGGTTGGTGCTCTCGTCCTCCAAACGGAGGCTCGTTTACGCGCTGAATTTAGACTCTTGGCGAGGTGGGGCTGAGTCAAACGCTGCGGGATGTTTGGTCCTTGCCGAGCTCAGCAGAGGGTGTCCGTGGCTGCCGGCCTTTTTCTTTTTGCCCTTAGCAACAACAGCAGGCTGCAAGCCTCCCGCCTCGCCCCAGGCGTCGTGTCGTTTTGGGCTGAGCAGTGGCGAGTGGCGAGACCTCCGCCTCGCCCTGGGCGCTGCCTCACCCCTCACCGGCATGGGCGTCAGGCCGCAAATCACCCTTTGTATCCGCTGTTTGCCCCGCGGCAGGGAGGGTCACAGGTAATCACAGACCATTATCCCACATACATGGCGAAAGACAAGTCAAAAATTTTAGCCAGAGCCAAGGGCAACAGGGGAGTTGCCTTTTTCAAGAAACATGGTTGTATGAAGCTTGCAAAGTTTATGGAATCTTTCTGGTTTGTATTGCTTTACAAGATCTGACAGAAGAGTATTGTTTCCAGAAGTGGAACTTCTTAATGCATTTCCCAGAATTCCTACAACATCATCCGTAGGCAGCAGCGTTCTAAGGGTCACCTGCATCCTGCCAGAATAACCTCACCTGTGCATGTATAGAAGTAGGTAGCTACGTACATACATGTATCCTTTTATTATCTTTCTCTTTTCAAGGCTAACACAAAGCTGTTGCAATGCTGAAGACATTTTAGAGCACCAGAGGAGTATATTTTAAGATCTTTAAGCATTAAAGAAAGATTTCTACTTTGTTTATTAATATTTATCAGAAAACACAACACCCTTCTTCCCCCACCACTTCATTTCACTGTATCTCTCAAAGGCAGCTTTTCAAAGAAGTTTGAAATTCTAATAAAATACAAACCAGTCTGATTCAGAAGCCAAGGAAATTCTCCTAATCAGTAGTATTGCTTCATATGGTATTTCCATGGAAGTAAAGCATACAAGACAAATATTTTAAACTGTTGCTCCCCAGTACTGGCCATGTGAAATCAATTGACTGTAGACTATGCATAATTATTTCTTTTTTCTAATCTCTGAACTATAAAGCACCTATCATGGCTGCCACCCAGACTTTTCAATAACACTAAAACAAAGCAAAACAAAAGAGCCCTCAAATATTGACTCAGTAATCTATCTCCCTCCCTCAAGGAAAACTTGCCTGCCATAAAATTCCAATCAGTTGCACACATACAATTATGAAAATATGGGCCTCAAAACTTCATTCAAAAGCCTGATTACACTAAATATAGATCAACATATAATTTCTCCTTCCTTTCTATTTTTAAATCCTGTTTTTGACAAATGTTCAAATGATAATGAGTGGTTTAGATTTTTTTTTTCCTTTTTTGCATGGAAGTGTTTATGGGGGGTTTCAAGGTTTTAATAGCTAGATATTCTTTATTACTGTTTTAAAATACTAACAAAAGTGATGAAAAGGCATGAAAAATCATCATTGATTGCATAGGAATTCACTTAAAATATGATCTTTCCTTTGCTCAGTTATCATCTGTGGTGGTGTTTCCTTACAGAAATGGTAAAAGGCTAAAAGTTCTTAATAAAAAACATATGCTTTTCCTTATTCCACCACCACACTTGGATGTATTCCCCTGTGGAAAACTACACCAGGTTAACCACTGCAAGGCAGCTTTATGGTAAATCGGATTTGTTTTAAAAAATGCATTCCCCAGAAGTTTCAGTTTAATACACTTTTTCTGAGAATACCTCTATGAGGGTATCTTCTTTTTGACAGTCTCACTCTTCTTAGTCGGAAGCAATCAGTTTATGAAGGACAGGAACAGAAAATATCATTTTGAGATGATAAAAAAATCAAAGAACAGAATTACTTAGAAATTAAAGACAAGAAGGAGGGATATGTTGCTTTCAGTATCTTTTTTCTATCTGTGGACATGTAGAATTCTTCTTCTCACTTAACAGAAGGGCAAATGGAGGATTTTCCTTAAGGTATGTAAGAGGCAGTGTTTCATCAATCCAAATCTTGAAATACTGTTGAACTGCAACTACACTGAGAAGCTATTATCCACATTTCTGGCCAGTTTTGGAATATAGTGCACCTTTTAGTTAAAAATGCAAGGTGTGTTTTTATGTTTTCTTTTTTCTGAAAGATTTTGCTAGCTTGAAAAAATATTCTTCCACTTAAAATGGAAATTCTTGTGGAATGAGCAATATCTCTTAGAAAAAAAAATTAGGCAAGATCTTCCTATTCACAAATTGCATGTTGGGATCTGCCAGTAACAATTGATTCCGCAGAGAAATTCCTTGCTAGAAGTAGTCCAAGAGTGTTGACATAGCCTTGAACATTAACAGGGGGAAAGAAAAGGATTTTAATTCAAAGACAGGAATAGAGGCCTAGAATAAGCATTTGACCTTTTCCTGAAGGAAAAAAATAGTAAGCAATACATGAAATAAAAAATAACTATTGGTGAAATAACAGTATCAAATCAGCAGGCTTTCTGGTGAAGCTGCTTTCCAAAAAGATTATATGAACATAATACCTGACAATACACTCCCCCATTGTCCGCCATCCAAGTAGCTTCAAAAGCACACTAGGAAGAGGTTTTTCATGAAGATGGTAGGTACAAGGAGGGTTATCGGCTTAGGAAGAGGCTCGTTTTCTTTGTAATTTCTTTCTCAGACTGTGAGAGGTTAAAATGGTTAAGCAGTTTTCCTTCACTCCATATTATGGCTCATTCCTACAAGCAATAAAATGAAGGAATTACTTGTAAGGGCAGAAATGTCATTATTTTTGCACTCATCCTGACCCCAGCATCTAAAAATACAAAATGCTGGAATTTGTAGAGCAGGTGACATTTTAAAAAAAAGGGCCCAGGGAAGTCTAATAGTGTAAAGGCTAAATGTACTTAGGAGGTGGAGGGACAGAAATAGAGAGATATCTCTGCTTCTGACCTAGGCCTAACAAGATTGGCCACATAATTCATTTCAATGACTTCTTGTCTGTGCAGTTTACCTCTGGGTTTAGACAGAAACATTTCTCTTTAGCATAATGGATCACAGTGTCAAGTTGGCTACCTTCTGCCTCAGAATGGGGTTAATTTTAGTCTGATCCTCATGTTGAACACACAAGGAATATATATTACTCATCAACCTTTGCCAAAAGCATAAGATACGTTCCTGAAACTCAAAGGCTATCTGCTATTTGAAAAAATTCAAACCGACTCACATTAATTGAGCTGAGCTTCCTTTTAAGTCTCCAGTAACCTATTGAAGCTGCACAGGGAGGTATTTAAAAATCTAAATTTTTTAAGCATTTCTAAAACACTGCATCACAGTTCTATTTCTTCTTTTTTTTTTTTTAATTTTGTAGCTGCCTCACTATTCACCTGGTCAAAATCGAGTGCTTAGTTCAGCTTCCACAGAGACACTGCATTCTCTCTAGTACATTAGCTGGTGTTTATCCTGCAAGCTTTAAACTCTGAGGATGCTGCAGCCTGGGAAATCGGGATTTTGAGCAGGTGTAAATGAGAAACTAACCAAATGGTGAGCAAAAGCTCTTTTTCTTCTTCTGAGGTGCCATTCTCTGGAAAACAGACATGCTAAATACTGAATCACAGAAGAAAAATGACAAGGAGTCTATGAGAGGTCCACTAAGGATGGCCATGTAGTTTCAGAAAAATTAAGGAATCCCTCTGTATGTCTCCAGAATCTTAGCGTATCTTTTTTTAATAATCACTAAATACCAGCTGAGACTGTCATGCCCCTCCACTCAAATTTCCAGCTCTCACATGTAGTTAGGCTGCCTAGAAAGTGTGATCAAAATAATGAAGAGGACAAAACAGAGCAATCTCAATAAGGGAATTTTAGGAACTTTCAGTCTCAGAGGACCTGGGCCTTTTTTTTTTTTTTTTTTTTTTATGTGAAGACGGCATAGAAGATCTGAAGTAAAGCGGAGATCACAGGACTACTCCTGGCATCAACAAAAAACCCACTGGCTTCACCAGGATGAGGCTTTCAGTCAGTGAGCCTGTAGCATGCTTTGCTGCTGAAAAACAGAATTGAGCCCAAAGAGA